>NW_013624064.1:0-688 GCF_000695525.1 Brassica oleracea var. oleracea
GGATCTATAGCTTAAAAATGATCTCTTCGGTAATGCTAAAGATTTGTCTGGTTCTAATGATACTTTGAGGTGGAAATGACGCTGCCACATGGACCGTCAATATCTAAATCATTGAATTTTGGTTTGTTCTATAAACATTTCATGTTTCTTTCATTAGCCTCTTTGATGAATTCCCAAGTGTTTCGTTTGTTCAATTATCAGTTATTAAAATAATTTGATGAACCATTAGAGTAATTAAAATGATTCGAAACTTTATTATGTAAAAACCTGGTTAAAACACACGTGCTTTTGATGTCTAACACGTCTTTAACTTATGATTATGAAATATATATATGTCGACATGGGCACAAAAGTAATACCAAAAGAAAGTTTATAAAAACGTATGTTTGTTATAATGTTTGAAGGAAGGATAGCCAAATATGGCAGATGAACTCGACCGAAGACTCGATGCGGCTGTCAATGAGGCTTTTGATGAATATTTTGAAGAAACATACAACAGCATTGTGGAGAATCGAACTGCAAAAAAGAAGAAACGTGCATATGTCGAAAGAAACCAAGAAGCGGGCCACAACCGTCTATGGAATGACTACTTCAGTGAAGATCCGACATTTCCGCCTCATTTATTCAGACGCCGTTTCTGCATGAACAAGGAAGTATTCATGCGTATTGTCGACACCCTCTCAGCAAA
>NW_013624065.1:0-688 GCF_000695525.1 Brassica oleracea var. oleracea
TCCTAACTCCTATGAGAATTATTCAAATTCCTTGCTATTCTCCACTACGATATATGAAAAGACAGATTCTCAGATCGCGATTCATCCTGGTTTGATTAGAATGACAAAAAAGTTGTCATATTCCTAAACATGAAAACTGGGAACACCTGATTTGAAAGTGGTATAACTTCTTCAACCTAACTCCTATGAGACTTATTCAACTTCCTGGTGATTCTCCACTTCTTTAGGTATCAAAATACAGCTTCTCACATCGCGATTCACCCTGGTTTGATTAGAATGACAAAGAAGTTGTCATATTCCCAAACATGAAAATTGGGATCACCTGATTTGAAAGTGGGATAACTTTTTCGTCCTAACTTCTTCGTCCTAACTTTTATGAGATTTATTCAACTTTCTGGATATTCTCCACCACTTAATGTATCCAAATACAGCTTCTCACATAGTGATTCATCCTGGTTTGATTAGAATGACGAAAAAGTTGTCATATTCCCAAACAAGAAACTGGGATCACCTGATTTGAAAGTGGGATAGATAGCTTCTTCATCCTAACTCCTATGAGATTTATTCAACTTCCTGGTGATTCTCCACTACTTTATGTATCAAAATTAAGCTTCTTACGTCGTGATTCATCCTGGTTTAAATTTAATGACAAAGAAGTTGTCATATTCCCAAACAGGAAAACTGGGAT
>NW_013624066.1:0-431 GCF_000695525.1 Brassica oleracea var. oleracea
GACCCGACTTTAAGCAATTTTTCGACCTCATCGTTGACCGCGGAAGCTCGTTCAGGTCCTAGCTTCTGCCTTTTTTTTTGACGGGCTTGAAAGTCGGATCGATATTCAATTCGTGACACGTTATGTCAATGTCAATCCCTGGCATATCTTCCGCGGCCCATGCGAAAGTATTGAGGTTCTTTTTTAGACAGGTTACAAGCTCTGTCCTCAAAGGCTTGCGGAGATTGGCTCCGATTTCGACGCATCGTTCCGGAGATGCTTCATCGAGACAGACCGTGACCACAGGCTCGCAAGTTGGTTCGCGTTTTTCCTCCAGGGCCGCGATTTTACGAGGTTGCCAGTAGAGTTCAGCCGAATCTTGACTTCGCGAACCTTGGTCGTAGACCTTTTTCTCCGTTTTTCTAGGAACGGTCTCGAGGTCTGGTCTTTTT
>NW_013624066.1:580-688 GCF_000695525.1 Brassica oleracea var. oleracea
AGGACGGTTAACAACTAGAAACTCTGTGACTCTTGTCACGGTTCTGGCTTTGACCGCTAGGTTAATCGATCCGTAGGCCATGGTCGTTTCTCCCGAAAGTCCCAGTAG
>NW_013624067.1:0-546 GCF_000695525.1 Brassica oleracea var. oleracea
AACCACCGGTTTGAGGTCAATCCGCATCTTGTAGCAGAAGTTATGTCTGTGTTACCGAAGAGTTATCAGTCTGCCTCGCGAGAGGAACCTGTCGAGGAGATGAAGGACTGTCGATCGACGAAGCACCCTTGCCATTGATCGAAGGTGATGCCAGAATATGGGCTGGGTATATTTTATGACCGACTGAAGCCTAGAAGCCACACAAAGTTACCAAAATACCCATGGAATACCCTTTGACGGCCAGAAACCCTATTTTACTGTTTCTAAGCCATTGTTGACGGCTATGCTTCATACTATTCTGGGGAGAGAGAGCTTAGGTTTGGAGAGAGAGATCTATACACCTTGAGAGAGGGAAGATCTTGAACTCCCTTTGTTTCTTACTCTATAGTGTTTTTATTTATCTATTGGATATTTTTCAGATCATCATAACTATGTGCTTTATGAATATGTCTGAGTAGTTCTTGTTGTAGGTTTAGGTTTCTCAATAGGTTTATATATGTAATACTGTACAGACGCATCAGATGTCTAGCTATGGATGGAGACCTT
>NW_013624068.1:0-688 GCF_000695525.1 Brassica oleracea var. oleracea
TAGATCTAGGATGTTATAGTGTAGATCCTTCTTATTCCTTGCTAGTATAGTATTCATAATGCATCTTCTGAGATGGCCTCTCAAAAGCTGATCTTTAGGCATTTCCCACCCACAAGGTGTTTGATGAAATGCCTGAGACAACTCTCCTAAGCTTTTAACATACTTTACCAAAGACATTTGTTGTTAAAGGTGTTAAGATAGCCAATAGACTTGTTAGTAATGATTGCTTTCATATTATTCAACCAAAGACATTTGATGTTTGAAATATGTTAGTAAATGAACATTCATCTAGACATTAGAGTTTGTTTAAGATTGTTTCTAAGCTTAAGGTTGATAGTTTGATTGATCATTTGCCATCCTTAGTTCGAAACTTGACCACCCAAGGTCTAATTCCTATACCCATGAGTTCTCCTTTATCATAACCAAAGAAAGTCACTTCTTTTATTGTTTTATTGTTCTATTCTTGCATTCTATTATTAGTAGTAGTTTAAAACAATCCAAATTATCGGTTGCATTTAGATTAAGTTTCGGTGCTTTGAATCCCTTAGAATTGGTTCGACAATCTTTTATACTACATCATTTGTCTTAGGAGTCTTGAAAACTCCTAACATCACCGGTGTACAAGTGAACTGGTGTACATGTAATCCTTATACATGTGGATATTAAAATTTGTGTGTACATGGTATGG
>NW_013624069.1:0-688 GCF_000695525.1 Brassica oleracea var. oleracea
GTGGACACTGCCATCCCTTCTGCCTTCTCAATCGGCCAGTTCTGGTATCTGCCCCGGTTTCGATTTCCGGAGTCCCTAGCTGATCATTGAGAGGGTTTCTCGTCTCGCTCGGTTCGGTCTGGTCTGATCGTCTTTGGATCTGGCTTTTGCTGCGCTTTGGCCCGGCTGGCGACGTCTTCCTCCCATTTGACATGCGCCCAGGCTCGAGATATGACGTCTTCCATGGTTTTGCACTGATACTTGGTCAGCTTCTTGTAGAGGTCTCCGTCGAGGAGCAGACCTGTCTTGAAAGCTGAGATAGGAGTGGGGATACTGCATTCGGGGATAGCCACCTTCTCTTGATTAAAGCGGGCTATGTAGCCTCGCAGGGGTTCAGCTCGGTGCTGGAGGATTTCGTAGAGGCTGTCGGAGGTTTTCTCCAGGTCCCTGCTGCTGGCGAATTGCTCCATGAATTTGTCACTGAGAACCGCGAAGGAGGCTATAGACCTGGGGGGTAAGTTGATATACCACTGCAGAGCGGGTCCGGTCAGGGTGGAGCTGAAACCTTTGCACATGGTAGCTTCACATGACCCCTTTGGGAGTGCTATAGCGAGCATCCTTTGTTTGTATTGGGCAACATGGTCATCCAGATCAGTGGTGCTGTCGTACGCCTTTATGCTGGGGAAAGAGAACTTCCTGGGCATCTCGA
>NW_013624070.1:0-688 GCF_000695525.1 Brassica oleracea var. oleracea
GTTATGTTAGTTGCAGCCGCACAAGATATGAATTTTCAAATATTTCCATTGGCTTTTGTGATCGTAGATGCTGAAGATGAACCTTCTTGGGAATGGGTTTTCACAAAATTGGCTAGTTGTGTATCTGATGAGCAGCCTCTGGTGATCGTCTCTGACCGGCACACGGCCATTAAAAGTGTGTGTGATAAGGTGTTTCCTTGGGCAACCCGAGGAATATGTTATTATCACCTTCAACGTCTCTGACCGGCACACGACCATTAAAAGTACGTGTGATAAGGTGTTTCCTTAGGCAACCCGAGGAATATGTTATTATCACCTTCAAGATAACATTGTCAAAAAGTATAAAGGGAAACATCTCTTGTACTTGGTGAAAGGTGCTGCTTATGCTCATACGGTTTCAGATTTTGACCGGTACATGACTGAGATACGAAGTGCAAACCCGGACCTTGCAACGTATTTGGAGAATGCTGACGTCAGCCTATGGTCAAGGGTTTATTGTCAGGGGGACAGGTACAACATAAAGACAAGCAACATCGCTGAATCTATTAATTCCGCTCTAAAGCGAGCTAGAGGATTTCCGGTTCAGTTCCTGTCGGAGTTCATAAGCACTACAAGAAAACAGGGGGATTCTGACGGACGGATTCGTCGGAAAAAAAAAATTCGTCGGAATTTCGTCAGAAATTCCGAC
>NW_013624071.1:0-688 GCF_000695525.1 Brassica oleracea var. oleracea
CAATGATACATTTCCCGAGTCCTTTAGACTTCAGGGCAATTGAAGTGCTCATTTCCCATTATAGATAATTATCTCCAGAGAGATTTAGAATGGCATAATCCATGGGTTCAAATCTCGGCATCTGAAATTATATTATCAATTCATGATTTAGAATTCTTGCAACAAATTTAAATAATCAGTGCACATGATTTCATAAGTCTGTCTATGATGCTTAGGCTATACGGCTTTTCATTGTGATGCTTATACCTCACGGCCATTTATAAGATACAACGATCTTAAGGATCGGATCATGATGCAATCCGGTTTATATAACCATCCGGATACTAGGCCACACGGTCACTTTGATATGCACTAAGCCACACGGCTTTTAATCAATCAAGGGCACAAGGCCGCAAGTATGAACAATGTATTAGGCCACACGGCCATATACAAAACCAGATCTAGATGCATTCAATTCTATTTCTTAGTTGCATATCTATTAGTTTTAGAATTAAATAATCTAGCAACCTAACTCTCATTCAATATGTAAATTCTTTAAATCAATCTTTCAAGCTTTAAGTAATGAGAGATTTAAGGTTTCAAGGCCTTTAGGAATTTTAAATTCGAGATTAGGGTTTCAGTTTAAACAAGATTCAGATTTCAGTTTTAAGACAATCCTAATCATAGCTCTAGGCGATCAATCAAACAC
>NW_013624072.1:0-688 GCF_000695525.1 Brassica oleracea var. oleracea
ACTCCCGGGTTAGAGATGTCATTGCTCTTGTCCTCTCCCGCTGTACGTGACCACACCGTAATCACTGCCCATATGTCATCCACAATTGCCGACCTAGCAGGTAGAAACGACCCAAAGTTGTCCGAGAAACCGAGAATGGAGCTTAGCTTCTTGAAACCCACCTTGTAGGTTTTCTCATTGATCTCAAAGCTGATGCGCCCAAACCCCTCGGCCCTATGTGCATCGCAATGGTATCGAACTGAGAATGTAGACATGAACTCACAATAGCTCCTTATGAATTCCGTAGCTCATACCAAGTAGTGACTCCATGCCCATGTTCCGGAGAATCATTCTCACATCTTCATAGATCCCAAGCGTACGAAGAGCCTCAACATCTGGAAATCTCATCGGGCTCCATTTGACGTCATCACAAAGGCGCTCATAGAGTTGCGCTGAATTCGGTTTGCTGGTTGGGGGTACTCTCTTCCGCTTCCTAGCTGGCTTGGGAGCAGGTGTTTCCTCCTCCCCATCTTCAGTCTCAGCTCTAAGACCCTCTTCTATCATCTCTTCGATCTCTGCCTCCAATGTCGCTCTTTCAGCTGGCGACTTTTCTTTTCGCTGTGGAGTTTTGCGCCGGTAAACCTGAGCTGGTGGGTTTGGCATTGGTCGGCCTGCTCGTGGTGGGTTGGTTCTTGTCCCAGCTCGAGAC
>NW_013624073.1:0-687 GCF_000695525.1 Brassica oleracea var. oleracea
CTGCAAATTAATAAACATAAAATTAAATTTTATTAGATATATAAAAATAGTAATAATGCATTAACACACCAAAATAATATATAAATATTTTAGAACATTAGAATATGACAATCCATTAACACACGAAAGTAATATAAAAGTATTTTAAGACACATGAAAACCTATAACACACAATAAAAATAATAACATTATATCATAATATATAAACATGACAATCAGATTGCTACTCTTCATCTCCTGAACCACTTTGATTCTCTTCATTAGGTTCTTCTGTAGTTCTCCAAATATTGAATAGGCCTCCACGTCTCGGTCTTTGTGATGTGTTTCCTGGTTCAAAATAATTAGTGAAACCGATACTAGTTGATGGTGATTGGTGGACCTTTGGTGAAGAATCTATACTTGCACCTTCCGAATAATTTCGTTGAGTATTCAGTGGACTTCCACCTTGATTTCCAACTGTAAATCCGTAGTGAACATTTGTTGGTGTTGTTCCAGAAGAGCTGGTTTGCTGAACATTTGATGGTTGCTGACCATGATGAAAATTTTGTGGAATGTTCCATTGTTGAGGATATGGTGGCGTACTCCATTGTTGAGCATTTGGAGGTGTGTTCCAACTTGGACCATTTGGAGGTACATCCCATGGTTGAGCGTTTGGTGATGTCCCCCAATATTGAACATTTGGTGGTG
>NW_013624074.1:0-687 GCF_000695525.1 Brassica oleracea var. oleracea
AGTGCCACCTAGGATTTGAAGTTTTTTTTAATTAATACAAAATTAAGATTCAAATTTTTCAAATGCTTCTCAATTAATATATAGGGGATACTAGAGTAAACCCGAATAAATAAAATAATGATATAAATTTATTTAAAATTTACTTTTAACTAAAAATACGATTAGGATTCATAATATTTTTATATATATTTTCTAAAATCCATTTTAGAAATTATAAACTTGTCTAATTATAATATTTATTAAAAATAAAATTATTTAAATTCTCTCAATATTTATTTTAGTTTAGCGATACCCATAAGACACATAGATTTTTAAATTACAAAACGCTATGAAAGATTAAATATTTTTTGAATTTATGTTTATTATTAAATTTTTAGTATATATTATTTTTAAATCATTGTTTCTTTGATTTTTCTTGTTATATTTGTCAACTGTTATGGTTTAAATTGTTTGATGTTGATATTTCGTTACGGTTAATTAAATTTCATAATATAATGTTAAAATTTAATGCGCTGTTTTTATCTTGTCGGTGTAAATATTTTGTGTGTTTTGTTTTGATCATTTAGTCTAATATTATTGTCGTTGTCATATTTTATAATTTTTTTGTTTATTCTAGGGGTTGGTCAGCGCTTTGTCCAAAAAGTTTTATCTTGGTTAAATTTAATGTTTAACAATTGCTTCTATTTC
>NW_013624075.1:0-687 GCF_000695525.1 Brassica oleracea var. oleracea
GAGCCAAAGGAGTTTGATGATGCAGGTTCTGTTCCAAATTGCCAAATTTCTGAGACCGAGCCCTCCATTCTTCCTAGGTGTTGCGACCTTTTCCCATGCAACACGGGCGACATATTTACCCTCGAGAGTTCCTTTCCAGAGGAATGCATTGCACATTTTATCTATGAGGCTGATACAGTCTTTAGGTAAAATAAACGCTCCACTCCAAAAGTTAGTGATGCCTCCTATGACCGTAGAAATTAGGACTTGCCTGCCCGCAAAGGAAAGATATTTGGATGTCCAAGAGTTGATTTTCGATTTGATTTGGTGCAGGAGGGGTTCACAATTTGCAATAGAGAGCTTCCTCGTGTTCAGAGGCAGACCGAGGTATCTGATAGGGAAGGTGCCTGCTGGGATGCCGCAAGTCTCTGTGATTGCATCAATTTCGACTTCAGAGAGGCCACTGGAGAAGAAACATGATTTTTCTACACTGATTGATAGTCCAGAGAAGGCCTTGAATTCATCAAGGACCTGGAGAATCATCTGTACTGAGTTGAGGGAACCATCCGTGAAGACTAGGATGTCATCGGCAAAGCATAAATGGGTAAGTCCTGATTCTTGACATCTAGGATGAAATCCAAATCTTCCCGATTGTGCAGCTTCATTTAACTTATGAGATAATATGTTCATGACCAGGCCAAACAAGTA
>NW_013624076.1:0-687 GCF_000695525.1 Brassica oleracea var. oleracea
TCCCCACTTGATGAGTCCTTTGACATGGTTGAGTTCGCCAGCAACTTGATACTTTGTGCTATATTCAATAACACTCCAGCTCAACATTGTCATTGAGAATGACATGGGAAAGTTGGACTTGATCGAACCTCCAGCATCATAGTACCCTCCTGCCAAATGTGGGTAAGAGCTCCCTGGAAACTTGCCATCGTTCAAGCAAGAATCTCCCCGCCAAGACACGTTATTCCCCTCTGGGAGTTTTCCGGCTGGAACATCAAAACATTTAAAGAGAAGAAGCTTAGTAACATTTACATTAATTTAGTAGCTAGTAATGAATTTAAAATTGATCAAAACTGATTAGCTTACATATTTGGGCATTGAAGAACTTCAATGCCACTGGAATAGCAATGGTGCTATTGTCTTTCGTTAATGGTGGAACGATGTAGTGGTCGTGAGGCAGAGTCTTCGACAGGGTCATCGCTATGATGCAGGACACACACAAGACTCCTCCAAGCCATAGAAGTAATTTTCTGTTGCTTGAGATGCAAGCAACAGAAAATTTCTTCTTTTTCTTGGCGATAGTTGGTTTGAGAACCCAACTTTCCTTCATTTCCAGAGATGGCTGTGTCAGATGAGTCAGCTCAAGTTCCTCAATCTCCGTCATTGTCCTATGATTCATCTGAAAGAGAGAGAGCGAGAGAGGTGTTA
>NW_013624077.1:0-687 GCF_000695525.1 Brassica oleracea var. oleracea
CGTCTCGTCTCGTCTCTCTATCCCTCTCGAATGGACTCTCTGGTAGCGAGCTACGCTTCGTCGGACGAAGAAGAAGAACTTGAGCCATCTACACAATCCCTCACCGTAAAATCATCATCTTCTTCCTCCGTGTTCTCAGCTATTCCTCAACCTAACCAATCCAGATCTTCTAAAGACGAGGCTTTTAATTCATCTTCGTCGTCTTTCCTCTCCTCTCTCCCTCCTCCCAAATCCTCCACCTCTCGCCAACAAAACCCATCTCCGTCCTTACCTAAACGCGTCGTTCAGATCAAGCTTCCTGTAAACCCTAGACCGACCAATCTCGATGACGAAGACGACGAAGAAGAGGAGAAAGCGAGGAAGAAGCGTAAACAGATGGAATCCGCCGCTGCGGCGTCAAACAATTCGTCAGTGAAATCCTTCTTATCCGCCATGCCTGCTCCAAAGAGCTCTCAAGCACTCGGCGCTCTTCCTTCACTGGGGTCAGGATCAGGATCGGGGCGAAGATCGATTCTTGAAACAGAGACGCCAAGTACTGATCAAACGCAGTCGTTTAGTAGCGAGGCGGAACAAGTAGATGCTGGATACGAGCAGAACCCTAGTGGAAATGTGGATGCTTTTGGTTACGGTGGATATGAGCAGAACTCTAGTGGAAGTGGAGATGTTGTGTCTGCTTATGATGGTGGT
>NW_013624078.1:0-449 GCF_000695525.1 Brassica oleracea var. oleracea
TCCATTGCTCTTGATATGTAACTCACTTCTTGAGCAAATATCAGGTATGTCCATCCTTGACGTTTTGTTATCTTTTGTCTTCCTAGGGACGTTAAGTAATGTATTCATGATGTTCTCAAAAAAGTTCTTCTCAATATGCATGACATCCAGATTGTGGCGTAAGAGAAGATCCTTCCAATAGGGTAGCTCCCAAAATATACTCTTCTTATGCCAATTGTGAGAGACACCATACCCATCAGGCATATTTCCAGGAACATGCCAATTTCCCACAACCTTAACTGTTTCCTGAGCTCCGTAATAATCAATGTCTGCTTCGATCTGCTGGCCGGTGAGATATGGAGGAGGACTGTCTCTGACAATTTTCTTGTGCCGAAACAATGTCTTATTTCTTCTGTACGGATGGGCAAGTGGAAGAAAGCGACGATGACAATCAAACCAAAAACTCTTCC
>NW_013624078.1:533-687 GCF_000695525.1 Brassica oleracea var. oleracea
GCAGGGAAATCACTTATCGTCCACAGCAGAACTGCTCGCATCGTAAAATTGTTTTTCAAGGAACAATCGTACGTCCTCACCCCTTCTGACCACAATTGCTTTAGCCCTCTATCAACGGTTGAAGAAAAACATCAAGAGACCGTTTTGGATGCTT
>NW_013624079.1:0-687 GCF_000695525.1 Brassica oleracea var. oleracea
TTAAATTGATAGATTTATTTTCTCATCCTGCTTGGTTAATTATTCATTTGATTTAAATATGTTTAAACCGACCAGCCTGTTAAAACATTGATTGAATCCGATAGGTTGCTAGCTTGTTTTGCTTATATAATCTGATAGGTTGATAGATTGATTGAGGTTTACTTGTTTAAAATCCGAATGATCTGATTATATGTTTTTGAGTTTTGATAAATTCAGATACTAGATAAATTATTTACACATGGTTTATGCTAAATACCAATCATCATTGAAACTGATTCATTGAAATTCATGCTTGAAATCTATATTCTAGTATTGCTAAAATCAGCGTTAAAACTGATTCATTGAAATTCATACTTGAAATCTATATTCTAGTATTGCTAAAATCAGCGTTAAAACTGATTCATTGAAATTCATACTTGAAATCTATATTCTAGTATTGCTAAAATCAGCGTTAAAACTGATTCATTGAAATTCATACTTGAAATCTATATTCTAGTATTGCTAAAATCAGCGTTAAAACTGATTCATTGAAATTCATACTTGAAATCTATATTCTAGTATTGCTAAAATCAGCCTTGAAACTGATTGAGTGATTAATAAATCTTTTTACTAGTCTTGCTAAACTCCATTGATTGTTATACCTAATTGCATGATTAATTGAATCCGTTTTTGCTATTCTTGATAAAC
>NW_013624080.1:0-687 GCF_000695525.1 Brassica oleracea var. oleracea
ATTTTTTCTTCTTCGTTCGTGTAGACGCCGCGTCCGTTGAGGAGAGTGGTATCCCATTGTTTCGGAGGTTACCGACCGATCGTCCCTTTATCAACCCTCTTGCTCCGTTTCCTGAGGACATTATTGTGGTGAGGGATCTTCTCAGGAATGGTCCTTTTTTCTGGACTTCCTTTACGCCGAAGAGAGTTTGAAAGGCGCTGAGGTTTGTGCATCCTAGTCCTGCTTTGGGCGGAGAAACAGGGAGTGATTCCGAACCTGAAGACCAAGGTCCCGACGCTGCTCCCACGATTGCGACGGGGCTGAACTCTTCGAAGGGGAAAGATATTGACCTCGGTGACCTGGAGTTTTCGGTGGACGATTGCATGCTTCCTGGATGGGATCCGGTCCTTGCTTTCGGCGATGGAAGCGGTACGAGCGAGGTCCCTATTCAAGACTTTGATGATTTCTTTGCTGGTCTTCCGTCGGGCTTCGATGCTCCTCCGGCCATGAGCGAGTCGGGGAGGCCGAAAGTCGTCGCGGAAAGATCTCATATCATTAACGGGGTATAAACTTTAAGAATTTATTTTTTTTATATTTATTTATTTATTTATTTATTTATTTTCTTATAACGTGTCAATCGGTTTTATAGGGCTTGAACTTCCTTGGATTGGCCATTGAGGCGAGTCATAGAGAGGCCATGATCTATGG
>NW_013624081.1:0-687 GCF_000695525.1 Brassica oleracea var. oleracea
TTAGTATTATTGTTATATACATATTTTGTTGCTTTATTAATTCACTGTGAAAAATGCTAGTAAGTTCGAAAATCCTTAAAGACACTTAACTAGTTAACTGCTGCTTATATACACTAGTAACTTTCTAAAACACTTTCAAAGATAAAATCTAAGGTTAGTTGGAAAGTGACATGCAAATGCAAGTAATCCACAAGCAAATTGCGAAAAACATGTAATAAGACGGGAAGTAACTTGCATGTAGACCGTATTTTAGCAAGTACTTGTATTTTGAGTACCTAAAAGTTTGAGTTCTCAACATTCAACTATGTAAGATGCAGAATAAAAGTAGAGAAGTTACCGGTCAAAATTGCGGTAGTAATTAACTCCACCAGTGTAACCTTTCTCTTGAAACTTGCTAACATAGTAAGCAACATCTTCCTCCGTTAGCCATGACGGTAAAGGAATAGTTTCGTCTTTAGGTCCCCAAAAGCTTTTATCCTTGGGCAAAATAAGCGGTCGAGGTGTTCTATATGTGAGTATCCTCCTCACTACTCTCTCGACCCCAACCTCAGAAATCTCAGCTTCTATTTCTCCCACTTCCTGCATTACCACAATGAAACCTTTAAACGATTTTTAAAAGTAATTAGCGTTGGATAATTCTAAGCTTGTGAAAACTTAACATATTATTAGATGTTTAATATGTTAAGA
>NW_013624082.1:0-687 GCF_000695525.1 Brassica oleracea var. oleracea
TTTGGCGGGAAAACTCGATTTTTAGTTTTTGGCGGGAAAACTCATTTCCGGTTTTGGTGAGAAAAAATCAATTTTTCGGTTTGACGGAAAAACTCGGGTTTGTGATTTTGGCGGAAAAACTTGATTTTTGCAGTTTTGGCGGGAAACTCGATTTTTGCAGTTTTGGCGGGAAACTCGATTTTGCAGTTTTGGCGAAACTTGATTTTCCGGTTTTGGCGAGAAAACTCGATTTTGTGGTTTTGATGGAAAAACTCAAATTAGGTCTTCACAATTTTTGCTTTTGATGGAAAAATTTTTTTCTTAGTTGTGGGGCAAGAACTCGATTTTGCGATTTTTGCAGGAAAACTTGATTTTGAAACTCAACAAATCGAAGGAAAGAATCATATCTTAATTTTTCTAATTTTATCTTTAAAATTTAAGAACAAAAATAAATGAAATAATTTTTTTCAGTTATAATAAACAAAAGAGGGTTGAGCCCTAACCATGCAGTTAACATCCCTAGTCAAGGGTTGATCTACTGAGGTCGTTTAACTAAGAAAATCCCAAGCATATGATAAAGTTACGACCTTTCCTCCGCGAGTTTCTGAAAGAAGCCAACAAGCTTTTCCGCATGCACGTTTACACGATGGGCACTTACGGCTACGCGCGGTATGTATTGAGTGTTATTGATCCTGGTAAAAGATATTT
>NW_013624083.1:0-687 GCF_000695525.1 Brassica oleracea var. oleracea
TTGGATACCGAAAACAACTCTAGAATATTATATAAATATATAAACTTATAATTCTCAATATTTCCTATTGGAATTGTTCAAATTTAATACGTGGTAACAAATTACAAAACAAAACAAAAAAAGAAGCTTTGGGTGAAATTGTAGGCCCTTGGAAAGGAAAGATGTACATCATACGAAAATAACTTTGCTTTGCTTCCAATACAATGTCACTAGTCACTAGTCAACAACATGTTCATCTGAACGTACGTATATGTGTAATTGTATGTGCGTAAATATTGATACTGTATGAACACAAATGAAGAAACATCATGTTTGGGATAAGACACTTTTATATTGAATATAAAATGGTGTATATAACAATATCTTGAATCATACAAAGAAAAATATCTTGAATCATACGTAGGATGGGTGCAAGGCTCCTATCAAAAGCATTTTTTGAACTTTCAAGTCCCCACCTTCTTTCAGCTCATATGTTCAGATTTTCTTTCATGTCCTCTGATCGACACATGTCCTTCCCTATCTTCGTCTTTCTTAGTGATAATGAAGCTTAGAAGTTAATTAGTTACACTATTTAATTTCATACTGTTAGTGGATTTATCGATTGTTCATTAGTCCTTCATCTAGATCATATACTTGTTCTTCACACGACATTCGCCTAACTTTATTATGATCTTAATTGAACTAGTG
>NW_013624084.1:0-687 GCF_000695525.1 Brassica oleracea var. oleracea
AAGTGATTCCGAGCTATTTCGAGAGTTTTAGAGAGTTTTCGAGGTCAATTCTCTATTGATTTCAAGTCAGCGCCTAGGGACGGTTCTGTCCAACTGAATTCGTCCAGGCCACTGAGGTCCTTTGATGATCAAGTGGAGATGCTGTCCGGAGTTAGTTCAGTTCTACGGGTTCAGATCAGTCGAAGTTCTGCTCGATACTCCGCCGGGAAGTCCGAAGAACTGTCCAGAAGCTAAAGGAGGGTCTATCCGAATCTAGATCAGTCTGTCCAGGCCTGTCAGTTTCTTCATGGTGAAGCCGAGGTTCTGTCCAAGTCGAGTCCAGTCCACTCCATTTAGGTCGTCCCTTGGGTTTTGGCCATGTCCTCTCCGATCAACCAGCTGCTTCTCGGCTAGAACATTGTGAGTTGGCTTGTTTGAATTCCACTAGGAATTTAGGGTAGTTTTGTGAGTTGGTTTTGTTTGAGTTCCACTTGGAACTTAGGGAAGATCGAGTATTCATATAGAGTAGAATGCTCACATTCTTGCATGGTAGAGTCCTTGGGGTTATTTATTAAACCGGACTCAGTTTAGCACGGGCTAGCTGAGATGAAAGGGAATTAAGACTGCGATAATAACCTGACTAGGACTAGGATGCATCATAATTTATATTCTTGCGTGTTGATATGGTTGAGTGCAGATTCCCGTTAT
>NW_013624085.1:0-687 GCF_000695525.1 Brassica oleracea var. oleracea
TCTATGTGTTAACAACCCCTACGAAAATATTGAGTTTTTCGGTAAATATTACATATACTGAAGCCAATAATATTTTGTGTTGTTTTAAAATTCCTAAACACATTCTACATTTGTATTAATGTATAATAAACTCTCTTTAATGGTACATGGGCATCGTTTTAACTTTTTGTCAATTAATTTAGTAAAACTTCATAATACTCTCTAAATTGTTGGAATAACCACTATAAAATCACTATTTTGTAGGAAAACGGAGACAACAAAGGTTCCAAACCTCTTTGACCTTCATTATATGTTGGTGAAAGATGCAAATATGCAATAAAACAGTATTTTCATATTTTTGAATTCTTCTCAAAATCTATGGGTTAACAACCCCTACGAAAATATTGAATTTTTCGGCTGAAGCCTATGATGTTTTGTGTTGCTTTAAAATTTCTAAACACATTCCAAATTTGTATTAGTGTATATTAAACTTTATTTCATGGTACATGGGCATTGTAAGACCCGATCCTGGCCAACTAGGCCGCGGTCGATGCCTCATGTCGCTCGGTCCATACCCTGGCCGAACCTCTCAATTTTTCGCCCTTTATCAATATTATCACTCATAGGCGAGGGCTAACTTAGATCTTAGCTTAAGACTACGTTAGTCATTCACTAGCTTAGATCATTTTAACTTATACGCAGCGGATA
>NW_013624086.1:0-687 GCF_000695525.1 Brassica oleracea var. oleracea
ACTAATTGGTGAACCAAAGGAAACTGATGACTTCACACTCAACCTAGCCAGTTTAACCTTGTCTCATGTGAATGTTGAAGTAGATCTAACTGAGCCCCTCCCTAGAGTAGTTGAGTTCCAAAGACAAAGTGGCGAAGTTGTGGAAGTACAAGTTGATTATCCATGGCTGCCATCTACATGCTCTCACTGCAAGGAGCTGGGTCATGTGATGAAAAACTGCTTAAAAATCCTTCTTCAGAAATCTTCTCCAACACCCCCGGTCCCTGGTTCAAAAACAAAGAAAACTGTTGAGGGGATAGTTCCTCAAGAAAAATCTAAGGGCAAAGTCAATGAAACTACTCCCCAAAGAAAAACGGGTAATAGTGCTGTGAAGTCCAAACACTATGTGATCAAGAAACCGACTTCCATCTCTGCCCCTTGTCCTAAACTCATCCCTCCTGCCTTAAACTCTCACTCTGTCTCTCTTCCGTCCAGTCCTTTGGCCCAAAAAACTCCCTGTAAAGCCCTCCTTTCTACCCCTAATGCTAACCAGTTAACCACAAATAGCCTCTCAGAAAAAATCGAAAAACCTTCACTTAAAAGATCCTGTTCATCTCCTACTCTTTCTCCCCCTCCCCATCCTAAGATTTCTTTCCAATCTTCTAACCCCTCCCACAGTTCTCTTTTCCCTGAGATTGGTACTTTGCA
>NW_013624087.1:0-687 GCF_000695525.1 Brassica oleracea var. oleracea
GTGATATGCAGGAAGGTAAAGTTAAACCTATACAAAATCGAGATAAAATTAAATCCATGCATGAAATCAGATTAGTATGCATTTTCAAAAAAAAATGCAATCATTTCTTACTTTTATTTGTTTTCGATATTTATCAGATTAAATATAATGATTTGATAATGCTAGTATATCAGTAATAATCCGAAATTTATTTATTTTCAGATAAATACTAGCAATTCCTATTCCTAGTAGGATTAGGAAAAAAAATAAATCGATATTTTTCTTATAGATGTTTTTTTTTATTTAAGATAAAGATATAAGGTTTTTTTAAAACATAGGAAAATCGAATTAAAATATACTCCCTCTGTTCCTGAAAGTAAGATTTTCTAGAATTTGCACGCTTATTAAGAATTTAATAAATGTTTAAAATTTAATTATTTTTTACTTTATTATACACTTTCCAATAACTTTCCACCAATGAAATTTAATCAATTCAAATATTCTCAATTATTGTTCCTCAAAAGTATAAAAAAAATACCTTTACAATATAGAAAATCTATCTTTGTGGAACAAGAAAAAAATCTAAAACATCTTACTTTCGGGAACGGAGGTAGTATAATATATTGTTTTCAGTCAGATTTATCAAAAAAAATCGGATTTCTCTTTAAAAATTTCAGATTTATCTATAAGAAAAATCGGATTTATCTT
>NW_013624088.1:0-686 GCF_000695525.1 Brassica oleracea var. oleracea
AGAAACCGGTTCAACTAATGAATGGTAGGCTTTGCCCTTCTATTAATATATTTAATAGAACGGCGCTTATGCCTATTCCAAAGACGATCACGCCCATCTCTTCAGAAAGAAAGTGGTTCCTACGCGCAGAGAGAAAAAGAAGATAGGCTACGCTCCTCATCTCGACATTGAAAGAAAGCTACAGCGCTAAGACGTAACTTCTACTAGTGTGCTCCTCTAGCTTTTAGGATCGGACCATAAAGAAGGTTAAGAGAGAGAACTACCGATAAATTGAGGGTGACTGTTAGGTTCTTAGCTTCTCACACAGGTCTGCTCGCTTCTCATCTACATTCCATGGAGCCCGCTTCTACCTATCTCTTATTCCTTGGTAAATGGAGAACAGAGCCCCCATCACAACAGAATGCGCGCATGAAGCCGCCATCCGCCCCAACGTCAGAGTTTGCTCACTCATCCAGCAGAAGGAGAAGCAGCATAGGAGCAGATAGATGGATATCGATTCTAAACTTTCTCTAGGCAAAAGACGAGGTAGGGCTATCTTAGGTCCCATTGTAATCAGACAAACGATGCACTTTCTTTCTTCGATGTGTGGAAATCGTCTAGGCTCTTGCTTGCCTTTACGAATACAGCTTTTTAGGAAGTCTCAGCCAGTCTTTGCCATTGAGGTAACCCGATCTTGCCCCGCTGCT
>NW_013624089.1:0-686 GCF_000695525.1 Brassica oleracea var. oleracea
AAAACAAGGACATGGATGACAACCTGGATGCGTATGACGGGTGATTAGCATGCCACGTTATATTATTTTGTATGATAGATTAGGCTGATGTGTGTATTTGAACTTGATCCCTAATTTGTATTTGAACTTGATCCCTATTTTGTAACTATATTCTGCGCAGTCTTCTGAGCAGTGATCTTTTGTAACTATATTTCGGATAATATAAAGGGCAAGACCATCTCAAATTTGTTTGATAGTGCAATTTGACAAAGAAGTTGACACAAATAAGTTCATAACACAAATTTTTAGTACATAGACTGAACACTGGACGACTTAATTGAAGGTCTTCTGGACGACTTAATTGAAGGTCTTCTGGAAGACTAAACACTGGACGACTAACTTGAAGGTCTTCTGGAAGAAAAAACCTTGGACGACTAACTGGACGACCTTCTGGACGACAAACTTGAAGGTCTCATGGAAGAAAAAACCCTGGACGACTAACTGGACGACTTTCTGGGCGACTTAATTGAATGTCTTCTGGAAGACTAATCACTGGACGACTAACTTGAATGTATTCTGGAAGAAAAAACCCTGGACGACTAACTGGGCGACCTTCTGGACGACTTAATGGAAGGTCTTATGGAAGACTAATCACTGGATGACTTACATTGTGGTTTCATATGGCCAGTTTCCTTGCATTTTGAGCA
>NW_013624090.1:0-686 GCF_000695525.1 Brassica oleracea var. oleracea
ATCATCCCTTTAAACCATTATTTTAAACAACATAGTATATATAAATATATGGAAATTATTAAAATATTTCCTTTATATCAAAATATATTGTTAGATGCTTACAAAATTAGGGGAAATTTTCATGTTTACCAATTTTTTGGTATCATTATTCATGTTTACCATCACTAAACAGACATTTACAAAAATATTTTCCTCATTAAAACGAAAATGACTCTTATACCCTTAATCTCTATATATATAAATAATTATTTAAATAAAATAATTATCTTATCAAATTATACTTTTTCAAAATCAAACTTGTTTATATTTTTTTTTGAATTTGTTTCAATTTTGTTTTTGAAATTCAAAAATTATTTTTGAAACTAATTTTAAAATTATTTTGAAATGTTATAAAAAAATTAAATATTTATTTATGTATTTATTAGAACCCTAAATTCCACATTCTAAAAGTCATACTCCACTTCCCAACTCTAAATCCTAAGTCTAGATTAGTTAACCATAAGGTTATAAATGTTTTTTTCCCTCTTTAAAAGTGAGAGTAAAAGTAGTTTAAATAAAATTTAGTTATGCCGATTAAACCATTTGTGCATTATTTAAAATATATATCTCACATTTTAATCATCTTTAACAAATTATATAAAATCATACATTTTGAATAGTTAAAGTATGACACTAAATATTATGAT
>NW_013624091.1:0-686 GCF_000695525.1 Brassica oleracea var. oleracea
CAAAAATATAAATGAACATTAAATGCAATTATCCATGTCATATTAAGCTACTACCTCCGTTTCGGAAAGTAAGATGTTTTAGATTTAGCCTAATAAAAATGATATAAAATTGTATATAAAATTGATATAAAATTGTATAATTATCAAAAATTTAGCCTAAACAATATTTATAAAATTTGTAGATATATAAGAAATTAATGATCTTATGATTAGATATTTAAATTTTTTAAAAGTTGTAGAAATTTTTTAAAGCTTTATTAATACAAATTGTATAATTATACAAAATAATAATATTTCGAAATATGAAATGTTGTATTTGAATGTATTTATCTTATAAATAATGTATGAGCTATTACCATATTTTAAAAAAATTTACCAAAAGGAAATATCAATCTTGAATGTAATATATGAATTATTACCATATTCTAATAAGTTTGCCAAAAATATAAATCAACATTAAATGAAATTATCCATGTCATATTTTTCTGAAAGCTATGTCATCAATTTCAGTAGCCATGTCATGTTGTTTTTGATAAATTGATTATAAAGAGGACATGTGGCAAAATCACTTCGCATATATAGTCTAGGGGATCGTAAACAATGTAAAAATAAAATTGTAATATTAAAAATATATAATTTAATTATATTTCGAAATTTATAATGCCATATTTAAATATATTTATTTT
>NW_013624092.1:0-686 GCF_000695525.1 Brassica oleracea var. oleracea
AAAAAAAGACGGGTTATCTCCATAATGTAACATTACCGTTTTATAAACAAAACAAAAAACATTATATATAATTTCGAAAATAATAATATATGTAAACATACAACATAAAAAATGGAAATACTACGTTAAACATATGTAAGATTACAATTTTACATTTTTATTTTCAAAAAATAATATGTAAACATACAACATAAAAATAGAAAAACTATATTAAACATATGTAAGATTACCATTTTTCACTTAAAAAAAGACGGCTTATCTCCATAATGTACATTACTATTTTGTAAAAGAAAACATTATATATAATTTCGAAAATAATAAATAATATGTAAACATACAACATAAAAAATGGAAATACTACATTAAACATATGTAAGATTATCATTTTATAAAAATGACCTTTTAAGGCTCCATAGAGCGTCCACATCAGCAAAAAAACTTCTCCCGAAAGATGACACGTGGCATAAAATATAGTTTTACATTTTAATATTACTAATTTTCAAAATTATAAATAATATGTAAATATACAGCATAAAAAAATGGAAAAACTACATTAAACATATGTAAAATTACCATTTTTCACTTAAAAAAAATGACGGCTTATCTCCATAATGTAACATTACCGTTTTATAAAAAAATAAAAAAAATTATATATAATTTCGAAAATAATAAATATATGTAAACAT
>NW_013624093.1:0-686 GCF_000695525.1 Brassica oleracea var. oleracea
ATGTATCCATTTGTATTTATCAAGAGATTATAAATCAATAGAATCATAATTTGAATATAATCAAAACTCCTTAAGAGTTATAGAAAAATTGTGTTTTGGAAGAAAACTCTTGACAATACCATATTGTTTTTATGTATTCTAAACTGGAGATCTAAAACTGAGATGTTATCATAAAGATCCTTAAAGTATTTTATTTAAGACGCTCGTATATGTTTGGTCCTGAAATACCATACGTAAGAGTGTTATTTAAGAAAATTATTAATCTTTTTCATTACTGAAAGATGTAATTTCATATGAAAAGAAAGAAAATCATAATAGTAACTTCTATAGTTACAAATGAATAATTCGTATGTACGAGACGAATTTCTATACGATTATATGTAAGAAATTTGGTTTGAAATCCAAATAGACCAATAAACTATTGTCTAAGTCAAAAGAGAATTATGGACAAGAAGTCTAAAGGCCATAGATATCATAATAGAAATGAATAGAGTTTATTCTCTTAAGCTCAATTCTCTGAAGAGAGTTGATTGGAATGCATATCCTGAAGATATTGTTTCCAGGGAAAGAAATATGATAATAAGTGTGGATGTACTCTTTTTCCTTATCATGGTTTTTTATCCCATTGTGTTTTTCCATACAAGGTTTTAACGAGGCAACAAAGAACACACAAAAGATAGACACCC
>NW_013624094.1:0-686 GCF_000695525.1 Brassica oleracea var. oleracea
TATATAAATCTTTTTTTGTGATTAAATTATTTGGGATTTTTTTAAAATATATTAAAAACTATTAATTTATATATTTCTGTATTTATTAAATATATTTTTTTAATTTACAGGTCTCATGATGATCAGACCCGGCCTCGACAGCGTCGTGGTCGTGGTGGTACGGGGAGCCAGTCTCGGGATTCCAGCCATTTTCAGGATTCTCCTTCGCCCCACAGCTCCAACCATACATCTCCCTCTGCTGCACCCGCTCCTGCTCCTCTCGCTCCCGCTGCTGCATCCACTCCTGTTCCTCCGAGTCCTCCGGGAGTGATGAATGTTGCGGAGTTGGTTCAACAGCCCGGTCGTGACCATCTTCCGTATCTCACTCCGTATCCACATGGACGGGGTCAAACATGGTAATTAAACATTCTTTTTCTTTAAATTTGGTTTCATTATTAACTGTTTGTTCTTTTTATTAGGTTCAACCGATCCGGGAACGGGATCAGCGCATGGATCAACCGTATGATGTACTCGGCCCTCGACAGGGGACATCCGACTTTCACTCACTTCCCAACCGACAACCAGGTTCTGTGGTTTCGTCAGTTTGCGGTAAGTATTCGAATTTTTTACTTATATTTTTAATCTTTAATATAAATTTCTTAATTGTGTTTTTTTTCAGCAAGAGTTCAACTGGAATTCCGATGAGA
>NW_013624095.1:0-686 GCF_000695525.1 Brassica oleracea var. oleracea
AACAAAACCAAATAACCCCTCTTTGAGCTGGTTAGTATAAAATAAACAAAAATCAAGGGCTTCTTCATCGTCTTTCTTATGGACCAATCAGATCAGTGTCTAAAACAAGACTTCTGCATCGTCCATCTCAGGACTAAATGGTCTTCTTTATCGTCCACATTTGGACTGAATGGATCAGTGTCCAAAACAAGTGATCTCACGCCCATGTACTAGATAATGGGTGAGACTGATCCATATTAAATCTCTTGAGTACCCTTTTCTGTATATACTATTTGATGCACAAGGATTTCATTGTTAATGTACTCAAGCTGTAATCCCAAACAAAACTTTGTTTTCCAAGATCTTTCATCTCAAACTCTTTCTTGAGATATTCAACTGTTTGAGAAATTGTATCCAGGGGTTACTAGAATATTCAGATCATATACTTAGATGATTATCAATATTGTTCTCGAGAACGTGCTGTACTTTCAGCTCAATACCCTCTAGTACTTTCATTATCCAGTGGACCATATAAATATGCAGTCACTACATCAACTTGCTGCAAGTCTAATTTTCTCTCTTATATAGCCAGACTTATGAGAAATCTAAAAGTAGTCGCATCCACCACATGGGAGTATGTCGCCTCATAATATATTACTAGTATTTGTGAGAATCCTTGTGCAACATCAGCTTTATATCTCACGATT
>NW_013624096.1:0-686 GCF_000695525.1 Brassica oleracea var. oleracea
GAAGAACTTTTTCGACAATCTGATGAACACAATTCTTAACATCCAAGATAAAACGAAGGATAATTTGAAGTCAAGACTGGATTTAGTAGATATTTGTGATCGTTCTGAACTTCACGTTGATGAGAACGGTGTGGCTCCCTTTCCCATATACCGGTGGGCTGCAACTGCAAAGGAGGAGTTCTTTGATTGGATTACAGATAAAGTGATATTTCCAAATGGTTATGCGCCAAATTTGCGTAACAACGTTGACAAAATTGAAGAAAAATTTACTGGCTTGGAGAGTCATGATTGTCATGTAATGATGCAGCGCCTCCTTCCGTTTTGTTTTTCCGCACTATTGCCACAAAATGTTCATGAAGCAATTGCAGGTATTTTATATTTTAATATTTTAATTGGTTATCAATTCAATTAATTTATTATGTTTTATAGGTACTTATGAATGTTTTTTTCGTTATATATGTATCCAGGGATAAGTGCTTTCTTCCGTGATTTATGCACTAGATCCGTCACCGCGGATTGTGAGAACCGAAATTCGCACTGTCGATTTCCGTTTAAATAAGGAAAGTAGGAGAACCCTAATTTCCCAGAGGTCCTGGATATTAGCTAATACCACACGCCAAGCAATCAGAACACGAAGCAAGAACATTAATAAAATAAGAAATCGAAAAAGAGAGCAAGATAGTTCT
>NW_013624097.1:0-686 GCF_000695525.1 Brassica oleracea var. oleracea
AAGGGGAAACTTCCCATACTGAAGAACAGGTTGGTCTTAACCCCACTTGTGTTGCAGTTGATGATGAGACCGGTCCGGATGTGGAAGTGGCAGAGCCGTCCATAAAGGATGTGCTGGAGGCTATGAAGCTCATGGGTGCACAAATGGTGACTCTGACCCAGGCGTTCACACCTTTGTTGAATTCCTCTGTGGGTCAGGTTACTCCTCATGTTCGTGCGGCTCCACAGGCTACTGGTGGACGTTTGAGATCAGTGGCTGAAGTGGTGGAGATCGATCCACCGGACAGAGTGGCGGACAAGGTTGATTACCTGATGATTTTGGAGCATGTCTCCAAGCTGGGGACTAAACACTTTGCTGGAAGTGTTGATCCTATTGAGGCAGACGAGTGGAGGAGCAGGTTGGTACGCAACTTTAGCTGAACTCGTTGCCCTGAGTACAGGAAGGACATAGCCGTCCATTTCCTGGAAGGTGACGTACACAATTGGTGGTTGGTGCTGGACAAGCGTACCAGCGCCAACGGCACCATTGAGCGTTTTGCTGACTTTGAGGTTTAGTTCAACCATAAGTACTTTCCTGCTGAGGCGTGGGATCATTTGGAGTCAAAGTTTGTGGGATCGTTTGGAGTCTAAGTTCTAGGATTTGACCCAAGGCCGCAAGACAGTTCGTGAGTATGAAGAGGAGTTCAA
>NW_013624098.1:0-686 GCF_000695525.1 Brassica oleracea var. oleracea
ACAATTCTATATTTTTGAAATTAATTTAGGTAAAATAAGAAAATAATGTAATTTATTGCTCGATAAATTGTTTAATTTTTTTAATTCAAATTTTATATTTTGTTCCTTACACTATTTGTTTTATATACTAACAACTACCTAAGTAAATACTAAACAACTTCATAAACTTTATCTTTTGAACATAAAAGCGCTAATAACGCTAATGGTCGATCAAATCATTACGAAGATAATGCATATGAATTTGCCGGTCATTCTTATATCAACTTAATCAAACTGTGTGACTTCCAAATGTTATGTTCATCACCATTATATACAACACGGAAAAACAAAATGGAAAAAAAATAAATGACAAAATCCCGTACACAAAACTACACAACGATCAATAACTTATCCGGCCCCGCTCTTGCGCGGGGGCTATACCCCTAGTTAAAATAATATAACATGTCTGTTGAAATGAGCTGATCAATATATGAGAGAAGATGGCTTAAGGAGTTGAAGAAGAGATGAGATGGTGTGAAGGAATAGAGAAGGATTGTTAAGGACCGATCAGGCTGTACAAGGCCGTACGGGCCGTACCATCCGTACCGTCCGGGTCGATCCATAACTCGACCAAGAAAGGATTTACCCGAGTAAAAAAAGTAAATGGCCATAGGGGTTTTACCTTAGGAGATGTGACTGTTTAGATG
>NW_013624099.1:0-686 GCF_000695525.1 Brassica oleracea var. oleracea
TTTGTCATGATGTGGATGGATGTAATTTTGATTAGAATTGAATTTAGCTCCCGAGATGAAGAATGAAATCGAATGAATATTGTCCATGTCCACAACTAGTTTATAATTTTGTTAAAATGTTCATGTCCACAACTAATTTATAATTATGTTATCCACGCTTTCGTGTCCACGTCCACATTTTGTTTACACATTAATATATATAATATATATATAAACATGGATCTTAAAGGATGGGATTTAAGGAACCAACGAAATAATTTGAGGGTAGTTGATAAGATTAGTAACTGCAGGCATAAGATTTCGGTTTGGAGGAAAAATAATCCCCCTTATGGAAAGGAGAAAATAAAAACTCTCCAAAAGGCTTTGGAGGATATTCAGTGTGATAATACAAAAACTTATGAAGAGGTACTAGAGGTCTCTAGGAAGCTAAAAGAAGCATATAGAGATGAGGAATTATTCTGGGAACAAAAATGTAGGGCGAACTGGCATGCAAAAGGGGATTGTAATACAAAATTCTATCATGCTCGAACAAAGCAAAGACGGATCCAAAATAAGATTGTGGGATTACACGATAGTGCTGGTAATTGGGTTACGTCGGAAGCAGAAGTGGAAGGGGTTGCGTTAGATTATTTTAATGATTGAAGATTTTTTACAAGAGGTACCAACGCTGATTACTGATGATCAGA
>NW_013624100.1:0-685 GCF_000695525.1 Brassica oleracea var. oleracea
ACAGTGACTAATACCATATCAGAAGAATTTCTCAATGGTTTAGAATCATTTTTGAGATTCGCTCAAAACCAACCTTCATACAAAAACAGAGGAGATCTATTGTGTCCATGTTCGAGGTGCTTAAATCGAAAGCGTTTAGACGCAGATATGGTGGGAAATCATTTATATGAAAGGGGGTTTATGGATTTCTATTTTATATGGACGAGCCACGGAGAGCAGTGTGGCTATTCTGGTGAAGCATCAACAAGCAACATTCAAGATCATGTTGATGAAGGCACAAATTCTCCAGTGGAGAACATGATTCATGACGAATATCAGGAGACTAATATACCATACGGTGGATCTGATGAGAATGTTTTTGAGGAGCCATCTGGAGATGCAAGTATATTCTTCAAGAGATTAGAGGATGCACAACAACCAATCTACGAGGGTTGTGCTGAAGGGCTTTCTGGACTATCATTGTCTTCACGACTCATGAATATAAAGACTGATCATAATCTGTCTGAGGTGTGCATGAATGCAATCTGTGATGCGTTCACCGATTATCTACCAGCGAATAATCGAGCTCCAAAATCATATTATGAGATTAAGAAGTTGACACGGTCTTTGGGATTATCGATGCACAAGATAGATGTTTGTGTGGACAACTGCATGTTGTTCTGGAAAGACGATGAGAAGTTACTGA
>NW_013624101.1:0-685 GCF_000695525.1 Brassica oleracea var. oleracea
TTCCTACAAATAATCTTGAAGCCTTTCTAAATGTTTCAAATTCAAAATTGTGGGGTTTTCCTTTAGAAAGGATTTTTATACTTTGTAAAACAAAACCGAGAAAAACATTTTTTTAATGTTTGAATAACTCCAGTAGGTACTCTTTTAAATTACTACCAATCAATGACATTTTGTCTCAGGGATTATGATTGATTTGAAAGGGAAAATTTGATAAATATACGGTTTTATTTCTTTCATAAATTTATTTATAGGAAGAAAAACCGAATTGACAAAACATAATCTCATTTTGAAGTTAGAAATGAGCTTAGTATATGTTTTAAAAAAAATCAGTTTAAAACTCCATTATTGGATCTAAACCAAAAAATTAAAGTAATATTAATGCTTTAAATTTGATTAATACCAAACGAATCAAACCAAGTATACTGATTTTGACTTTTAAATAACAGGTAAAAGAAAATTAATCTAACGAAAGCTAAACCCAAAATCAGATTGAACAATCACAAATAAATACATGTTAAATTGTGTAAAGAGTGCTGCTAATTATGTTTTCAAAGTATTATTTGGGTTGAACGCTACATTTCCCTTTTTTGCTGAGACAGCAATTAGAGAAGGAAATCTATACAACGATGATTTCTTGTGTTGGATATATCTATAATTCAATAATATATATATATATATATATATA
>NW_013624102.1:0-685 GCF_000695525.1 Brassica oleracea var. oleracea
CGTTTCTCGGTATTCGTCAGAAAGTCGTCGGAAGTTCTGACGAAGTTCCGACGAATTTTTTTTTTCCGACGAAACGATACCTACGGACAGGTTCGTCGGAAATTCGTTGGAATCGGTCTATTCCGACGAATTTCCGACGATTTCGGCCATCAGAATCCCCCTGTTTTCTTGTAGTGAATGGTTTACCTCAAGATTGGCAGCCTAAAACCAAGAAAACAATGTTCATCATCTGATTTTGTTTTTTTCCAAAACATTAGTTACCGGTTGTACAGTAAACAATTTTGGGTTTGAATTAATTTTACATTCTATTCAAAAAAAAAAAAATCAACCACAGCAATAATTTTTAAAAATCCTCATCTAAAAGTCCAATCCGACAGGTCCGGTCTAACTGGCCATGAATAACGGTTTGGATTAGCTTTTATACCAATTCTAATTTAGCCTAGCAAACTGCCGCCAAATTGAGTAAACGGATGCAAGTTATCTGACTTTCCAAATTCGTTTTCATTTAATTTAATGTGCTTACTGAAAATAGGAAAAATATTCTAAATAAGAGTCCCGAAGTTTCAAGAAACTGCTTGTCGACATGGGAGACTACCATTAAATAGGTCTGGGACTTTTATCCGAGATCCGGATTCGAACCGAGATTCGATCCGGATTCGATCCGAAAATTCGGATATCCGGAGGG
>NW_013624103.1:0-153 GCF_000695525.1 Brassica oleracea var. oleracea
GCAGCATGATCTTTGCATCAAGCGCCCATTCCAGGTAGTTGTCACCACTGAAATGAAGATTCGCAATCTTTGACATCTGAAAAATATTTGTAGTTTATCCCCATTAGTAAGAAAATAATCGGATCATTCACATACTCTTTCAGTCGGATACAA
>NW_013624103.1:230-685 GCF_000695525.1 Brassica oleracea var. oleracea
ATACATCTAGGATAAAGTTAAATCCATTGCATGAAATCTGATCAGTTTTATCAATTTTCAACATGAAAGAAAACTAATCAGTATGAATGATCTATCCTAATCAGCTAATTTCATGTGATATGCAGGAAGGTAAAGTTAAACCTATACAAAATCGNAAAGCCATGCATGAAATCGGATTAGTATACATTTTCAAAAAAATGTTTTCTTACTTTTATTTGTTTTCGATATTTGTCAGATTAAATATAATGATTTGATAATGCTAGTATATCAGTAATAATCCGAAATTTATTTATTTTCAGATAAATACTAGCAATTCCTATTCCTAGTAGGATTAGGAAAAAAAAATAAATCGATATTTTTCTGATAAATGCTGAAAATCCTTCTTTTTTTTAAGATAAAGATATAAGGTTTTTTTAAAAATAGGAAAATCGAATTAAAATATATAATATATTGTT
>NW_013624104.1:0-685 GCF_000695525.1 Brassica oleracea var. oleracea
AGGAGCCGTATCTCGGCGAGTAACTCATGCCTAGTGAAGCTGAGTTTGCCGAACTCATGCCTAGTGAAAGGCGAGTTGAATGTAAACTTGTGCCCAATACAAAGCGAATTAAACATAAACTCATGTCTACTAAGAGGTGAGTTGAGTGTAAACCCATGTCTAGTAAAAGACTGGTTTACTGAACTTATTCTTAGTGATAGATGAGTTTATGTTGAATTCATGCCTAGTAAAAGGCAAGTTTATTGTAAACTCACGCTGAAAATAGGACAAGTTGTACTCGTGCCTCGACGTACATACCCAGGCAAAAGCGGAAATGCAATAAATATATTTTTTGACGAGTAAAAATGATGCACGAACTGCCGTACCTTGTCATTTACTCTCGACGAGTAAAAGTGACGAGCAACGCGAGTGTCATTCTCGACGAGCTATTGAATTGGTGACAGTTCTTGACGAGTCCGACTTCGTTAGCTCGAACAGAGCTGATCTTCTGACCGACCGAATGACGCTTTTTCATTTGTGATGTTGCGATGCTCGACACGGCATGCATGCATGCGTGCATGAGTGCAGTTACGTAGTAATGGCATTCTTTGCTTTTTGCTATTTATTGCGTGATTGTTGTTCGGCAACTAGCAGCCACTGATGATGAAGCTTGAACGGGGGCACGTGAACCGGGCTTTGAACTCTT
>NW_013624105.1:0-685 GCF_000695525.1 Brassica oleracea var. oleracea
GTGGGCCGACGAACTCGAGGGAGTCCTCTGGTCCCACCGTACCACCCGAGGCGAGTAACGGAAAAAACCCCTTTCGCTCTGGTGTACGGAATGGAATGCATGATTCCCGCAGAAGTAGAGTTCCCCGGTGTTCGAAGAAGATTACTTCCCGAATGAGAGGAGCTCAATAATGCCATGCTCCTGGATGATCTCGATCTCATTAACGAGCGCCGAGATCGAGCGCTCATCCGAATCCAAAATTACCAACACGCAGCCGCAAAGTACTATAATTCCAACGTACGGAATCGCAGATTTAATCAAGGAGATCTGGTCCTTCGCAAAGTCTTCCAAAACACCGCTGAACGAAACGCGGGAAAATTTGGAGCAAACTGGGAAGGACCCTATAAAATCGAAAAAGTCGTCCGACCGGGTTCCTACGAAATAGCCTACATGCAAGGCATAAAAATTCCAAGGACCTGGAACGCAATGCATCTTAAAAAATACTATCACTAAACAAACCAACTCGCAATGACCGAACTACTAGACGGCTTGATCTCCGTAAGGAGTACGTAGGCAGTTTGTCGAAAGGTAAATTCAGCTGTCCCCCCTCATTAAAAAGGGGGTGGGGAGTGGATACGTATACTCGTATACTCTTAAATTTGAAAATATCCGACCACGCCTTCGATGTTTCCGACATATCTTAACC
>NW_013624106.1:0-685 GCF_000695525.1 Brassica oleracea var. oleracea
AACAATCACATTAGCCATATAATAAAAAAAATTAGATTTTTTCTTATCTGTTATATTTTGAATTTTTAAAAATAACTTTAAATTACAAAAATGAGAAAACCTTATATGTTATATATATATTTTTAAACGACTTTAAAATACACAAATGAGGACACCTTATATGTTATATTTTTCTTATATGTTAGAATTTTCTTATATGTTATATTTTGAATTTTTTTAAAACGACTTTAAATTACAAAAATGTAAGTTTTCCTTAAGTATACGACTAAAAACATTAAAATGACATGCATCAATTCGATGGTTGATTTGAAAACTTTCAAAACCATATGGAAGATAAAAGTCAAAATAATTTAACTGTGGAAACAATACTGTTCACTTTTTTCAAGAATGTGTTCGATGAAAAAAGTAAGGTTTTTATGTCATAATTTGGTTAATGTCCACTAGAGAACATTATATTAACCTAAAATATAAAAAATGTGTATTCTTTCCTTAAATAAAAGCTACAGAATTACCTAATATGATTTAGATATATATGACAATTAATGATTATGAATAATAAAGATTTGATAACAATTTTTGCATCTTTCTTCATTTTTTTTAAATTTATATTATAAAAGAAAATAAACAATCACATCAACCATATAATAAAAAAATTAGTTTTTTTCTTATATATTATATTTTGAAT
>NW_013624107.1:0-685 GCF_000695525.1 Brassica oleracea var. oleracea
TTACATTTGCAACGAATTGTTCTCAATTGGTGAAGATGGTTTCAGAATCAAAAGAATAGCTGGCGTTTGCTACCTATTTAGAAGACATTAAAGCGCTGAAAAGGAAGCTTCCTCAGTTCATAGATTATTCATGTATCAAAAACGCAGAATACAAAAGCGGATAAACTAGCACGTAGTGCAATGTCTCAGCCGTCTTACGTGGTTCACATGGATTCAGAGCTACCCGTTTGGTTTGCAGAGTCAATATAAATTTGTTTTGTTGATGACAAAAAAAATAGAATAGAATTTTTTACAAAAATCATATAATGTAAAGTTTTACTTAATGTTCATGTTTTAATAAGATAAATATATTATTATATAAAGTTTGGTTCTTCAAAGTTACTAATTAACATGATCGTTACATGTGTCAATAATTTTTATAAGATTGTGACATGTGTCAAAATATAATACAATTTTTTAAAGATTTAAAATAAATTTAGAAAAGGAAAAATTATTATTAAGAAAATTTCTTTTTAGTTTTTTTAAAGATTTTAGAAAAGGAAAATTAATGTACATAGTCTTTAACATTTATTTATTTTTTTTTATTTTTTTTTGTCAGCAACAAACGAGACTCATATAGACTCTGTAAACCAAACTGGTAGATCTGCATCCATATGGACTACAAACGAGGGTTGCCTTCTTGCAC
>NW_013624108.1:0-105 GCF_000695525.1 Brassica oleracea var. oleracea
CCTTTAATATTGAATATCTGGATTCATTTGTTTCATGCAATCCGTACCTGACCACTATTTTAATCACCCATGTTTTGGCTCACGGTCCTTTGAATTCGTGGAGAA
>NW_013624108.1:164-685 GCF_000695525.1 Brassica oleracea var. oleracea
TATGTATGTGGTGGTTTATTCAAAATCTCTTAAGATGGTGTATGTTTGGTTTTTATGACCCGTATTCAATCTGAGATGGGAATATCTATACTCACTTATATGGTCTGATGCATATTATCATTCTATACATGTAAATCATAATGTCCTCAAGCTTATAGACTTTATAGTCTTATCCTTATAGGTAATGGCTTACATGGCCGATATCTTAGGAATCTTAGTCTTATAAATAATGGCTTACATGGCCGATCCTTTATGGTAATGGCCTTTCCGGCCGGTTATGGCCGAGCCATTTATAACATGGCCAAGTAATGGCCTTTATGGTTTGGCCGTCCTAAACATGGTTTTAGACCATAGTAGTACATGAGGCCGGTTATTTGCCTTTGCGGCTGAAGGCCGTTGTCTCTCATGGTCTCTTCGGCCGAGTAATGGCCTCTTTGGCCGTTATAGTAGTACACGAACTTGTAGTATTGATCATGGTTTATCCTCTCTCCCCCTCATGACCATACTATAAGGTCGTGGTG
>NW_013624109.1:0-685 GCF_000695525.1 Brassica oleracea var. oleracea
CCTGGCCTCAATCTGATCACCCATATTTGGCTCAAGGTCTCTTAAAAATCATGGGAGAAAGACATACTTTTATCCAACATGTATTTCCAATCCTCTTCTGAGGTTCCATCTTAGACGGCACATATGTCTGTGGTGGTTTATTCAATAGTCTCTTAAGATGGTATATGTCTGGCTCATGACCTGTATTCAATCTGAGATGGGAATATCTATGCTCACTTATATGGCATGATGCATATTAACCTTATATACATGTAAAACTCAGGATGTCCCCAAGCTTATAGACTTTAGAGTCTGAACCTTATAGGTAATAGCCTGTACGGCCAAGCTGTTATCAAGCTGTTATATCCGTGTTTATAGTATGGTCATGGACCACGGGTTTATCCTCACTCCCCCTCATGATCATACTATAATCTGCAGATGATTGGGACATTATAGCCTAATGAGTTTCCCTTGTGTAAATGTTACACAACGTGAGATACTATGGGATAACTCTGTGTGCCCTTTTAATATCAATCTTTTTCATCAAGTTTAGACTATGATGGCTAATCCGGTCATGCCATATAGTGTATAATTTTTGTGGGGTATACCAATCTGGTTACCATAGCTCTTGCCTCTTATCATACTGATCTTTGCATAGGCTAGATCAGTAGAGAATGCATGTATAGTTTCGACCACTCTTTGTTTC
>NW_013624110.1:0-685 GCF_000695525.1 Brassica oleracea var. oleracea
ACGACGATTTTGGCCGTCGTTAAATTTGTGTTTTCTTGTAGTGAAAGCCGGAGCCAGTCACTGAGATGGAATTAGCTCTGAAAATGAAACTGTTGTATGAAATGTTGTCATGAGTGATGGTTTGTTAGCTTTAGTTATGTTTGCATTACAAGTTTGCAACTATTTTTTACTTTACTTACTCATCTCATATGCTTTGTTTCGGGTGAAGTACAAGACATATGCCAGATGAAGACAAAAGATGGTGTCTCTTCCTTGTTCAGTCACGGGTTTTAGTTCACGGGTTGTCTGTTTCTTTGTTGCTTTCTATTGCTTTTGTATTGCGCATGTGAACCAAGTCAGAGGTTCACGGGTTGTATGTTACTTTGTTGCTTTGTATTTCGAAGTTGTCTTTATAAGTCAGTGTGTAGTGTTGCATTTCTTGTACTCAGAACTTGAACCACGAGATGTTCTAAACATGTTATGAAATTTCTTTCCTCTTATTCCACAGTTTGTAGTTGATCTTTTAACTTCTCAACATTTTGTTCCTCTTCTTCCATTCTTTCTTTTTCAATCTTCAGTTTACAAAAGGTATTAGCCCCAAATAATTAACTAGAAGAAGAGAACATACATATATAAAGATGTATAAACCTAATTAGTTATTTTTTTTCCTCTTCTTCCATTCTTTCCTCTTCAATCTTCATCTTCT
>NW_013624111.1:0-685 GCF_000695525.1 Brassica oleracea var. oleracea
GTGATTGGAACTTCTCACTCTTGGCATAGGAAGACAGTAGTTCACTCGTGCCGTCCTTCTCCAGACGTTGAAGAGCAGCACTGGGAAGAAATAAAACATTGGTGTGTTGGTGCTGAGCTCCCACAGTTTATTCATAACTGTTGTGTGATGTTTGCCTAAAGTTTTTTTCCAAGGGAAACTTGGAAACTTATTTGTTTTTGCATTTGTGCTTAAAGTTGTTGCATTTGGTTTTAAGTTGTTTGGTTTGTGTTTTTCTGATTTTTTTGTTTTTCATTTGGGATAAAAAATTTGTTGTTTTTTCGTTTGTTTTAAGTGCTTATGTTTGTGAAAAAAAAATACTAATGTTGTCTATGTAATGGTTATTTATTTATTTTGGTTTTGTTTTTTCCCTCTTCAGCCATAAATGTCACCTAGTCATGTTCAGTTAAAATCTCTATCTGTTTTCAGTTTATTTTCCAAAACTTTAGGTTTGTAAAAGTTATAACACATTAAAATCATATCTTAATTTATTTTTTTAGTTCGGATAACTAGAGTTTTTAAGGTCATTTGACTTTTAATCATAAACCATGGTTGTATCTATTCTTATTTAAAAAATCCCTATTTTATTTTATATGGTTAGATAATGGATTTTCTATAAAATTTTACTAAAACAGAGAATAAACTAATTTAGTTTTGGTAATTTTAA
>NW_013624112.1:0-685 GCF_000695525.1 Brassica oleracea var. oleracea
CAGACTCAAGGAAAATATCAAAGAGAAAGAAGAGAGAAAAAAAAAAAAAATAATGTGAGGGATTTGTTTTTTCTATGCATCTCTGAATGAGCCTTACACGTTTGATATTTAACTTCAAAAGTTAAAGCTACGTTACATATCATATATCATGGAGTCAACCAACGTTTATATTGTAGTGCAGTAATGGAAATTGATTCTCCATGACTCACTTACGTTGACAAAGTAATTATTGCTTTTTTTGACCAAATCAATTCAAAGCCAATGAATTACTTTTGTGGGTTTGCATTTTTATGCTTTAATAAAACATAAAAGATTATCGCTAATAAAATTTGAAAGAATAATAATTGATATATTGTTCAATCAACAAATTCAAATCCAAATTCAAACCCAAATATCCAAAATAAATCATATGCTAAATTTAGCCAAATAAAATGCTTTATAGCTTTTTATATATTTATTTTTGGACCTCCATTTCTCATTCAAAACAACTCTGATTTTGGCAACCAAATACACTAACTCATAGTGTTCACGGTGACGATTGCATCGTGCCCAAGTTCCGGTTCTTCCGACAGACGTCTCCGTCGAAAAACCCATCGGAAGATTGGTCCACACCACTTTGTCAAAAACGAGTTCCAACACGCATAAAGCAACTGCAAGAAATGATAGATTTTAATTGCGACCAAAC
>NW_013624113.1:0-125 GCF_000695525.1 Brassica oleracea var. oleracea
CGCTACGTAGCGACCGAGCTTGGCCGAGCTCGGTCGCTACGTAGCGAACGAACGGGACGATCGCTCGGTCGCTATGTTGCGACCGAGCTTCGGCTCGAGCTCGGTCGCTACGTAGCGACCGAGCA
>NW_013624113.1:336-685 GCF_000695525.1 Brassica oleracea var. oleracea
GGATAAAGAACGAACTTTCCGCGGTTTCTAATCCGCAAAGTTTGATCGATGAATTTGAATAGCGGAAAACATGGACTGAGCTTGCAACTATCTTCGGGAGATAGCATTCGAAGGTTTGACAAGAATGCATGGATTGATGTCGTATCGATGTTCGGAAGGGTTCAATCGCTACACAGCGACTGAACTTCGGCTCGAGCCCGGTCGCTACGTAGCGACCGAGCTTCGGCTCGAGCTCAGTCGCTACGTAGTGACCGAGCTCCTACTCGAGCTCGGTCGCTATGTAGCGACCGAGCTTTGGCGGGGACCGAGCGGGACGAGCGCTTGGTCGCTACGTAGCGACCGAGCTTTG
>NW_013624114.1:0-685 GCF_000695525.1 Brassica oleracea var. oleracea
TAAATATGGAAGTTTTGAAGATAATTGTGAAGATCGGGAAAAATGGATATTCGTTTTATTTGGTTACTTGTCGTTGGCTCTCGCAGAGATCCGGGTCCTCTGGAAAATTAGGGTTTTCCTAAGTTTCCTTATTTAAACGGAAATCGACAGTGCGAATTTCGGTTCCCACAGTTTGGCGATAGAAGGATGGGGGTCGGATTACTCTTACTCATGGCCGCAAAACGCTTGGTCAAAACGATGTCTGGATATATGAAAGACAAAGTCGCAGCTCGCAAAAACGTTGGTAAAACAACTCCAGCAGCGACTACTCCTATAGCCAACGCTCATGCAAACGCTGTAGTACTTAACTAAATCGAAACCTAATCGAGACTCTTCACCACGGAAAGAGCACGAAACGAGCTCGCGATTTCTCCGTCTAAACAAAAGGGCAACGATAAAACCTGTCAAACCCCGTAACCAAATCGGAGAAATCTCAACGTGTGAGGGTTTGACCAAAAGATGTTTTCCAAAAACTTTTCGGAAAAATAAAACTTGCTCTCCTAGAAACTGCGTAAAAACCCCTAGGTTACACGCAGAAAAACCCTAGGTCGCTCGCAGAAAAAAAGGAGCGCAGCAAATTAGAAACGCAACGTCCAGCCCGTCCAACGGCGAGTCGGACAAGACTCTCAGGATCTCAAGCCTGATC
>NW_013624115.1:0-163 GCF_000695525.1 Brassica oleracea var. oleracea
GGAATTAGATTTAAATTCATTAATCTTTGTATAGATTTGTAGTTTACTTGGCCTAATCTTTCATGCCATATATTAAAAGACTCAACCAGATAAGCAACTGGCTCTTTCTTATTCATTGAAACTTTTGGAGCTCCAACTTTCGGAGGGACTGTCATTACATTCA
>NW_013624115.1:287-685 GCF_000695525.1 Brassica oleracea var. oleracea
CATGTCAGGCACATGCTTCACATTCGTCAGAGTGACCTCATGTCCAGATGTCATCTTCAAAATCACATTGCCGCGTCCTTCAATATTGGAGGCTGCAGTGTTTCCCATCCTGAGCTTCTCCTGAGTCTCGCTTTTCTGATAGGTGCTGAACATCGCCCTATCGGTGTAAATGTGGGTGGTTGCACCAGTGTCATACCACCATTCCTTGGGGTTGTTGGCTTCAGTCACCACAGCAACGAGATCCTCCTCAGTGATATTTGCCTGAGCCTTCTCATCCTTGATCTTTTTGCGACACTCAATAGTCTTGTGCCCCACTTTGTGGCAGTAGTGACACTTCCCCTTGAACATCTACACATTCGCATTCGCATTGATTTCAATGCCTTTGTTCTTGAAGTTTT
>NW_013624116.1:0-684 GCF_000695525.1 Brassica oleracea var. oleracea
TTGTTCCTTATGTTCCATCCTTCTTTCTCTTTCTCTGCATCTTTAGATTCTTTCTCAGCTTCTTCATCAACTTTGTTCCTATTCCATTGGAAACTATGCAAACATATTTAGTTGATCCTTTTCAAATCTATTAGTTGATCCTTTCCAAATCTATTAGTAAATCAAATCTAACAGACACGAAAAATACAAACTCAAACCACAAAAGCAAAGACATTTAGTTACTCAGCCAAAATGAATTCTTCGTTATAAGTAACACTGAACAAGAATCTATGCAAAGTCCATGAGTATTAAAACAAATACTAGAGTACGTAATAGTGGAAGCAGTGGAAACAAACTCAGCAAAATAATCATAAAACAAGAACAAGATGTCCACACATATTACTTAATCAAGTAAATCAACTTGACAAAGTATTAAGCTATGCATATTATTAGAAACGAATTGACCTCTCAACCAAATTATCAAACTTAACAGTCTAGTGGAACCAAGATTGGATCTCAAAATAACTACATGTTCATAAGCCTATAACTAATTTCTAGGTAAAATGCAAGGAAACAGAGTCACCGCTGATTACGAAGTGAACCCAACACTGGAAATTCAACGTGACGAAGTCAATAATGGCCCATGACTAATCCCCACAAAGCATCCAATGATTAATTTGATGTATATAAGCTCAACAAGTAACA
>NW_013624117.1:0-684 GCF_000695525.1 Brassica oleracea var. oleracea
CCACGGATAAATTATCTCAATGAATATTCAAATGAGCCTTAGGCAACAAATTCATATCCATATGATCAAATGGTAGTATAGTGGAGTGCTCATATTTAATATTAAATATGAAAAAAGAGAAAAAAAAACACCGCCAATGAAATAAAATAGATATTTCAAAAAAAAACATAGAAGTGAAGAAATAAATGGTTTGGAGAAAAACATGGCATGTAGTTTATTGGTTTGGTGTATTTTTGTTGCACCTTCAACCCGATTCAAACCTAGTAGAATGAGGTTATTGACAAGGAAAAAGAAAGTAATTTGGAAAAGATGAAAATTTTCTTATTTCTTTGTCAATAGTTTTTGACAAAATGATTTACAACCTATTTTATACACACTCATGATCAATCTATCATAAATTACAACATATTTGAAAGAGTACAGAATTTGATTGCATGGGGATTGATTTTGGTGTACCCTTGTTTCTGCTGATTGTGCACTGTTCCTCACGCGATGGACAGTCTTCGTGTGTTGTGTGTCACAATAGTAATTAGGAGACATTGAGCTTGGTTTTCTGCAAGCCAATTTACAACTGTTTAAAATGTTACTTCACGACCTCTTTCCCTTTTTTCTCCAAACTCGTGACTCTTGAGTTGTATCTAGTGTCTTAGAGCATCATTATCTCTAACAAACCGTAATAGGGTG
>NW_013624118.1:0-684 GCF_000695525.1 Brassica oleracea var. oleracea
TGATAGTGATCTAGAGAATGAATTATCATGTCCGTAACTACGAAACGACGAATTCCCCTCTGCATGGAAAAAGAAAGACGAGCTTATTTATAATCAAATAAAAAGAAACTAAAAATTAAGCTAAATTTACGTACCGGAAGTGGGAGTTCCGGGATCCTCATAAATTGAGCAAACAACATTCGATAATCATCATCCAGGACCATACCCTCCAACATCAGGAAGGGCCTAACCGGATCAAAGGAAGAAAGACCCAAGGTGTCTGAAAGCCCTGAAGTCATTCTCATGTAGTTGACCAAGTAGGCCAGAGAGAGGGATTCTGCATCAATTAAGTTCGCAATTCTACATGCCGCATTCATGTGCCGCCTAAGAGAATACGCCCAGCACGTGCCATGAATTTGTATCCACTCGATGTCGTCGACGAGGTGATTAGCATCATTTTCCCAAGTAATGAACAAATCCATATTCTGCAACAGAAAATCAATATATAAGATTTTTAAAATCTAAACCAATACAAATGATTCACCGATTAAGCAATGTCATTTGTTCATGTAAAAAAGAAAAGAAGAAGAAGAAGATTAAGATCACTAAAAACAAATAACTTACATATCTTGCTTGAGAGGAAAAAATATGTTGAAAAAAATGAGAGTGAAGATTTGTGGTTGATATAATGAACTTTTTTTGAAT
>NW_013624119.1:0-684 GCF_000695525.1 Brassica oleracea var. oleracea
TCTCTCTCTCTCTCTCTCTTTAAGGTTGTCTAAACTCTCATGTCTCTCTCGGAAACAGGAATGGAGTTACTTGAGAGGAGGACTTACAACATTGGACCGTGACTACGGATTGATCAACAACATCCATCACGACATTGGAACTCATGTGATACATCATCTTTTCCCTCAGATCCCACATTATCATCTAGTAGAAGCAGTAAGTAGTTGAAACGAAAGTTTGATTTTTGGTGTGTTCATGCTACTACAGAAGCTTAGAACTTATCTCTGTGTGTCTCTTGGTTGCTTGTTTCTCCTTTGCAGACAGAAGCAGCTAAACCAGTATTAGGGAAGTATTATAGGGAGCCTGATAAGTCTGGACCTTTGCCATTGCATTTACTGGGAATCTTAGCAAAAAGTATTAAAGAAGATCATTTTGTGAGCGATGAAGGAGATGTTGTATACTATGAAGCAGACCCTAATCTCTATGGACAGATCAAGGTAACATCAGAATGAAATGAAGCATGCAAAGAGAGAAAGAGAGAGAAGCTGTCAGATTTATCTATTTCTGACCAGCTGATTTTTTTTGCTTATTAATGTCAATTCATTGTGTTACCATTATCTCTGAATACAATCAGATGGAAACCCCAACTTTGTTTTCAATACTTGAAGCATATATATAAGATACATTGTACTGTCATTAGATTC
>NW_013624120.1:0-684 GCF_000695525.1 Brassica oleracea var. oleracea
AGGACAAATTAAACATCTCTTCACATATTTAGAAACCCGTTAATGATATCTTCCTCTATTTCTGCATTTTTGCCCAAATCACTCTAGAGGTGCGAGATGGTCTTCTTCAATTCCATGATAGTCCGCTTTTGTTCAGAAATTTCGTCTCTAGCTTCAATCAGAGCTTGCTTTTGCCATCCGAAAGGTTCTTCCTCATCGATCCATTGGAAAAACCCACAATCAAGTGGACTCTACAAGATAAACGAAATGAAAACCCCTTCGATAAATAACAACACAATACTACTATTCTACCTTCCAGCGTTCACACCCGTAGAACCTCCGACCAGGATTTTTGTTTGTCCAAGGTTTACATTTCTTCACCGGCAACGCACAGAAACAACACACATCGGTTTCATTACCCTTTCCCTTTCCCTTTCCCTTTCCATTTCCCTTATAGCTCGATCTGCCACCGAATTCCATATCTCTTCCCAGTTGGAGAACAATAATAAACACCAAAAAAGGACTGAAATCGAATTGGAGAAAAGAATTTTGGGAAGAAATGTAAATGGGTCGGGTTTAGGGTTTGGACTGTGCCGGACTTTTGGGCAACCCGAACCGAAATTTGAATTTACCTTAATTTAAATTTTAAAATAAAGTACACAGTGATGAGCACTTTCTCCAACTTCGACCTAATAATATCTCCCT
>NW_013624121.1:0-684 GCF_000695525.1 Brassica oleracea var. oleracea
AAGTACTTATCAAATTTCACGTGTTATTTCTCTCTAACGATTTCACTCGTTTTTTTTTTAATTTTAATGACGGTTCACCAAACAAAGAAGATTGTGAGAATGGAGCTAGTTCTGGTGATAGAAGAAGTGCACAAGATTACGAAAACGAAGAAGATACAATTGATGAAGAAGCAAACTCTGGTGATAAAAAAAATGCACCAGATGATGAAAATGAAGAAGATACAATTGCTGAAGAAGCAAACTCTAGGGATGGAAGAAGTGCACTAGATGATGAAAATGAACAAGAGATATGTGATGAAGAAGCGGAATCTGGTACAGAGCATCTAAGGGAAGAAGAGAATATTCTTGGGAAAAATGAGACTACACAAAAAAACACTCAAGACGAAGACACAGAAAAACTTGAATCATAAAGTTGCTTGAAACAAACGTCGCATGTATGAATCTAAAATAGGATATAAAGGTTTATAAATTTTTTGATTTAGTGCTTGGCAAATTGAATTTCTTATTTCTTTTGTAGGTTACGTCGCCTACTCCAACATTCAATACTCCAAACTTTGATACAAGGTACAAAATTAATATATTTTATAAGGCCTTGTAAACGTTTAATGTATATAGCATAAACATCTAATTTTCAAAAATTTTGTTTGAAGGTTTCATCGCCTACTCCAACATTTACGTCTCCTA
>NW_013624122.1:0-684 GCF_000695525.1 Brassica oleracea var. oleracea
TTACTTTCTCTTTCTTCTTTTTGATTTTTTTTAATATTTTTTGGTTGTTGAGAAATGGTGGTAGAGACTATCAGTGCACTTGCTCTCAGATTCTTTAAAAATGGTGTATACAAATTATTAGACCTGAGATGGATTGGGTATCCGGACAATTTTAAGGTATCCGGATCCGGATCTTTATCCGGATCCGGGGTTCTCGGATATCCGGGCGTCGGATATCTTTCTAAAAATTGTAATATCCGGCGGATATCCGGATTCAGATCTAGATCCTTAAAATAAATAAAAAGAATAATATTAATATACATACAATATTAATAATAATTTTAAAAAAATTTAATAATATTTTAAATTATTTCTATGTATAATATTACAAAATTTACATAAAATTTATATATAAAAATGAAAATATATAAAATAAAATTAGTTTTATATATAGATATTACTATTTTTGAAATAATTATTAATAAAACTTACGGATCCGGATATCTGAACTAAAAAATCAAGATATCCGAATCCGGCTTTGACAGATCCAACATTTTACTATCAGGATCCGGATTTGACCCCTCCGGATATCTGAATTTTTGGATCGGATCCGGATCGGATTTCGGATCGAATCTGGATCTCGGATAAAAATTTCAGATCTACAAATTATGTCACTTCAGAATCGGGAGTGATGGGGTGGAAATA
>NW_013624123.1:0-684 GCF_000695525.1 Brassica oleracea var. oleracea
TTTTTTTTTTTTTTTTTTTTTTTTTTTTTTTATAGTTCTAAGAAATTTTGAAAATTCAGGTACACTTTTTTTTTTTTTGGTTCATAATCATATAATAGCACTCTCTAATGCCTAAAGGTCAGTAAGTTGCACGGTCAATGTTTTCTATATGGACTATTAATTAGTTTTCTTTAGAGTTTTTTTATAGTTCTAAGAAATTTTGAAAATTCTAAGCTTGGTACTAATCAATATTCACTATATCCTTTTTGTTTTTCTGTTAGATTTTATCTCTAGCTGAGATTCGTGGTGTTTATTTCCCGATGCTCAAGGTCAAATCATTGACTCTGGATACAGTGATCTCTCAGTATGTTATTCCTGGCATACAAAGGCTGTTACAAAACTCTCCTGATTTAGAGAAGCTAGTAGTAGGTGGAAGGACTTCCAGCAAGGCCATACCGGTATATTTACCACACAACCTCTTTTTCTATAGTTATTATCGAGTTCAAATCTATCCAGGAACCGTTTTAGTAACTTATTTTTGTTTGTACAGGAGCATCATCTTGACCAATACTTGAAATCACAATCCTTGAAACTGGATCAATGCTGGAGATCGTCTAAAGATGGTTTCAAATGGAATACGTCTTGTTGGTATGTACAATGATAATAGGTTTTTTCTACCTATTGCAAATGTTGTAGTATAGTGGG
>NW_013624124.1:0-684 GCF_000695525.1 Brassica oleracea var. oleracea
TGATTCAGCCCCCAAGGTGAATCTCTAGGATTTCATTATTTCAAATTTGATATCTTTTAAAAAAAGAAAAAAAAATATTATGAAGTTATATTATGCTTTTAAGATAAAAAAAGTAAAAAAAAAATAGTAGTAGTAGTTACAGAAAAATAAAATAAAAAAATATATTTTAACGTCGTCAGCAAAACACTAAACCCTAAATCATAATCCCTAAACCCTAAACCCTTGGATAAACCCTAAACCGTTGGAGAAATTCTAAACTCTAAATAAAAAAAAACACTAAACACTAAAACCCTAAACCCTAAATCATAAACCTTAAACCCTTGAGTCTTTTAGTGTTTAGTGATTTTGATTTAGAGTTTATGATTTATCCATGGGTTTAGGGTTTACCTAAGAGTTTAGAGTTTAGGGATTAGAATTTATGGTTTAGTGTTTTGCTGACGACGTTAAAAATATTTTTTTTTGTAATTACTACTATTTTTTATTTATTTCTTTTTACTTTTTAATCTTAAAAATATAATATAATTTGACAATACATGTTTCCTTTTTTAAAAGATATCGAATGTGAAATAACACAATCCTATTGGTTGGTGAACCTAGAGGTTCACCCTAGGGGGTGTACCCAAGAATAAGTCTTTTGAGTTTCACTATTCAAAACTCTAAATTTGAAGTTTCATCTTTTTATTT
>NW_013624125.1:0-684 GCF_000695525.1 Brassica oleracea var. oleracea
TCTTTTCTTTCCATCTTTCTTAATTCGTCAAATATCTAAGTTCATATTTTCTATTTACAGCAGACTAGGGTGATCAACTTTGTTCAAAAAGACACTGGTGAAATGTTTCCAAAATGGGAGTTTGATGTTGAGGACACGCTCGCGGAGAACATAATTAAACTCATGTTTGTGAAGAAACCGTTGAAGTGGACCATGGATTGCTGGGAAGTCACCGGTACTTGGGTCAATACAAAGCTGGCGGTTGTGAGTCCAGCGAAGAAAAAGGTAGTGAAGGAAGACAGTCCAAGACCTCAGAAGAAAGAAGAGGCTAGCGAAGAGGCTAGTGAAGAGGCAGCTGCAGTGGCTAGTGAAGAGGCAGCAGCAAAGGCTAGTGAAGAGGTTCATACGACTGTTGATTGGTTGACCAAAGAGGATATTAAAACCATGTTCAAGGACATAGTTGATGCCATGAGGGAAATGTTTGGGACGTGCCTTAAGTAGATCAAGTATCTGTCGGAAAGGGTGGAAGCTGTGGAGAAGAAGGTTGGTATCACCACAAAACGGAAAGGACATCATCTCAAAACACTACCTCTCCACCTAAACCGACGCTCAAACCCGGGGTTAGTAACGAATCCTCTCCCAACAAGAGATTGTCTATACAAAGTCTTAAGAATAAGAATTGAAAAGTTGCATTTGCTTTGTTTC
>NW_013624126.1:0-684 GCF_000695525.1 Brassica oleracea var. oleracea
CTATACAGATCGAATTTTTGTAACACTAAGAAAATATAGAATGTTCTCAAATACATACATCAAAAAAAAATCAAACTTGTCTATCACAAATAGTTAAATCCAAAACATTTAGTTTCCGGTTTAGTCTCTACACACGATTTCTTCTTTGGTCCGGTTAGAACTGGATTATCATTGAACTACAAATATATACAAACGTGTATATTTTAGTTCTAGATTGAATATTGTATATTCCAAGCTTCTTTTTGAACAATAAAAATTACATGGCATAACACTTTATATACTCTATGATACTACAATAGCCAATATACACTTTCAATGACACATGTTCTATAATGATGAGTTGTAACATGATTATTTCGTTTGTTAGCTCATGTGTGTGGGAGAAGAAGAGTTGTCGTTCATTGGTACGTGTTCAATGTTGATCAAAACGTTACCTATGACATCAACAATGTATTTTTGCATTATATACAATCACTTTTATCGCCGAGTATTAAGTTAATGAGTATTAAGTTTATCATATACATTTATGTTTGAGTTAATATAAGTTTTCCTAGCAATTGAATTTTGGACTTACTAATTTTTCAATTGATTTTTATGCTGCTACGTAAGTCAAATTGATATCCTAATTAAGTGATATTTAAGCAAGACTATTTTTTAATTAATACAAACTTAAGGTTATAACTT
>NW_013624127.1:0-479 GCF_000695525.1 Brassica oleracea var. oleracea
TACAGAATTATGTTTGTGACTTGGAAAGTCTATTCTCAACCCGTCGTGACACTTTCGGACTTGGCAGAGGAAGGTTGTTCGGGCATATTCTTGTTTGATTGTTGCCCGGCTGACTGACCGATGTCTAAAACGGTTCGGAGGTGTTACAGAGATGGTATCAGAGCATAGTTCAGATCATGCGGTCAATCACGTACTTTCCGTGTTTTATCGAGTCAAATGTGTCGCTGAAGATGTATTAAGAAATCAGCAGAGTTCTGCTCTAATTAGTATTCTAAATAGGAATTCCCTGTTTGTGGATTGCAGATGGAAAGGAGGGGAAGGAGTGATGGGGGACAAGATTGGATGATGGGTATAGACAGTGAAGAAAATTGGGATATGAATCCGAGGAAGGGTGCAAACACTGCGCACACCAACCAAGGATCCAGTGAAGAAAATGTAAGAAGAAACAACAATCTGTTTGGACATGATCAAGAGATACC
>NW_013624127.1:531-684 GCF_000695525.1 Brassica oleracea var. oleracea
GGCCAGAAACAGGTGATAGCGAGTCAAGTGTCCAAGGACCTAGACCAGTGAGGCGGAACAACCTGATTGAACCAGAAGTTCATGATCCACCACAACAAGGAGTAGTAATGGAGCACACTCTGAAGATGCTTCATGACGTGATAGCGAGGTCAC
>NW_013624128.1:0-684 GCF_000695525.1 Brassica oleracea var. oleracea
AGACCATGACACTTTCATGTTGTCAATAAGGTCAAGTCGGTTAGAATCGTCCATAACGGGGATGCTGTAACCTAGTTCGGCTTCGAAGGAAAGGCGTAATTGAGCAAGTGACGAATGGCGTTTATCGAGATTGATACGCCGAGTATGCCCATGGTGGGAGAAAACGTTTTTCCACTTTAGCCTTAATTTATATGATGAAAGTTTCATATAATGTTTCCTTTATTCCTATGGAAGTTGTTTCCTTTGTTTCCGAGGGAGATAAAGCCTAAGAAGCTCGATACAGAGCCCGTGCGGAGTCAGTTGCGGGGTGATTTCCTGCTCGGACGTGACCAAGCGGAATGAGAGCGGATGCCATTGAGTCACGGGGCTAAAGAATGAGAACTTTCAGATCGTGGTGCGAGGAAGTAAAGTTTATATTGGTCGTCCAATGCCTGATCATACAGCTTGGTTTTTTGCTATAAGGAAAGTACTTTTTCGTAAAACCTGTTACGTTTACTTTCGAAAGTTACTTCGTATGACATGATCTGATTATACGAAGGATTTTTTGCGTAAGTAACGGGCGACCGGTTTTTACGAATTTATTAAATTGACGCGACATATGGAGATGTCAAAATAACGTTGTTTCCGCAGATTTTTAAGAAACGTTTTCGCTTTTGTCTTTATTCTTCGGTGAAAGTTTCTCTG
>NW_013624129.1:0-684 GCF_000695525.1 Brassica oleracea var. oleracea
AACTTAATAACCCAAAATAAAAACTTAAGAAATACAATTTGCCATCAGCTAATGTTTTTTCATAAAAATTTAGTCTATCATTCTAATATATTTGTAATTTAATTTTATAACGTTTAAGTATTTTAAATCTCAAAATTAGTTCAAAATATTTAGTAAACTTTAAAAAATATCCGGCATGTTAATTTCATGAATTAAAATCAAATCACATGACAGAAAGAAACATTACTCAACATGTTCTTTATAAATAACAGTGGAAAATTTAGATAGCAGAGTGGTTCGGAAAATTCAGATAGCTATTACACCCAAAAATAAAAAACAGATAGCTAAAATCATTCTTTAATTATATATATATATATATAAACTCTCAATCATTTGTATAACAATCAAATGATGATCGATCCCAAGACAGGAAGGTCGACAATAGTAAATAAGATAGTGAACGAAGTGAGACAATATCTTGAATGCCTTAAAAAGAGAGACAATATCAGATGGTGAATGATGCAACAGGAAGACAGGTTCATTAGACTCGAGTCAAAATGTTATTAAACTAGATAACATAAAATTAGCAATAAGAAAAAATAAAATTTTGATTTTCAGTAGATAAACTTAGAATAAATATATACAAATCATATATATCGGATTGTGTTTTTATACCAATTTATTTGTAAAGAGATGTTAAAAAGT
>NW_013624130.1:0-684 GCF_000695525.1 Brassica oleracea var. oleracea
AAAGGCATAGAGCTATAATGATTATTCGTTATCATCTCACTGAGGAACTAAGAGACATATATCTCCATGTTGAGGATCCTTGTGACCTTTGGTTACAGTTAAGGAAAAGGTTCAAACCGGTATCGTGGCAAAAGGCCAACCATGAATGGGAGATCCTCAGGATTTTGAATCCGTGGACAAATATAATTCTGTTCTGATGGATATTGCTTATAGTCTTGAACTATGTGGTGAAATGATAACACATTATTTTTTATTATATAAGACCTACTCCACATTCCATCCAAAGGATGTGCTGTTGCTACACACGGCTAAGAAGTTCACCACTTATAATGACCTTTTGTCGTATCTTTTGGCTTCTGAACAAAGAAAGCAGAAAATCAAAAATACTGTCAACAGATTTGACAAGCTTCAAAAAAGATACATTGAGCTAAAGAATAATGAGATGAGGCCTCCTATAGCTGATGAAGCTGAAGTTGAGCGCCATATGGCAACACATGCATTGTGAAGGCCATATTATATAATTGTCTTTTGACATTCTCATTTTCATGTTTCCTGAGTTTATGTTTCATGAATTGCTTTGATACTTTGCCTTATACACGACTTCATTAATAAAATGAATTACTTTGAGTTCATCATAATCTTATTCAAACTGTTGTTTGATAAGAAACTATATCTATATGCCTT
>NW_013624131.1:0-683 GCF_000695525.1 Brassica oleracea var. oleracea
TTCCGATTTTTCAACTACCTGACTGAGCACAACGAGTTCTTGCCGACACTTCAGCGAATCTGGGATACAACGGTACCGCTGTTCCATTCTAGAGCGGCCCTTACACGTTTTCACAACAAACTAAAGCTCCTGAAACAGCCGCTGCGGGAGCTGAACAAAACAAACTACGGTGATCTACCAGCTCGTACGAAGAATGCTTATGACGTGCTGTGTGATTGTCAAAACATAGCACTAGCGGACCCAAGCCATGTAAACTTTGCGAGGGCGGCGGAGGCAGCTAACAGATGGAACGCATTAGCTCGCGTGGAGGAGAAATTCTACCAGCAGAAGTCTTGTGTCCGGTGGCTTGCGGTTGGAGATCAGAATACCAAGGTGTTCCACAGTATGGTTCAAACAAGGAATGCGAAAAACACAATCAGAAGACTTGTCACGACTGAAGGAGAAGTTCTCACAGCGTTACCTGATATCAAAAAAGAGGCGGTCTCATATTTCCAATCCTTCCTACAAGGACAGGACCCAAATGGCGAGGTAATTTCTGTAACTGCCCTGCAGGATTTACTGACCTATAGGTGTCCCAGTGATCATTCCGCTGCACTGGTCCGACCTATCACACCAATGGAAATCAAACAAGCCCTACATTCACTTCCAAATGGGAAAGTTTCAGGTCCAGATGGGTTCACAAA
>NW_013624132.1:0-683 GCF_000695525.1 Brassica oleracea var. oleracea
CTCTTTTTCGGGTGGCTTGGTGATAAGCTCGGGAGGAAGAAAGTTTATGGAATGACGTTGATGGTCATGGTCCTTTGCTCTGTCGCCTCTGGTCTCTCTTTCGGACACGAGCCAAAAACCGTGATGGCCACGCTATGTTTCTTTAGGTTTTGGCTAGGGTTTGGGATTGGTGGTGACTATCCTTTGTCCGCAACAATCATGTCTGAATACGCTAACAAAAAAACTCGTGGAGCGTTTGTTTCTGCCGTTTTCGCTATGCAAGGGTTTGGTATCATGGCTGGTGGCATCTTTGCTATAATTATCTCCTCTGCTTTTGAAGCTAAGTTCCCTGCCCCGGCCTATGCGGAAGATGCCTTGAGATCCACGATTCCTCAAGCAGATTTAGTATGGCGTATAATCTTGATGGTTGGTGCTATCCCTGCGGCCATGACGTATTACTCAAGGTCCAAGATGCCTGAAACCGCAAGATACACAGCTTTGGTTGCTAAGGACGCAAAGCTGGCTGCTTCAGACATGTCTAGGGTTCTGCAAGTGGAGATAGAGGCAGAACAGGAGAAAGTGGAAGAGATCTCAAATAATAAGTCCAAAGCCTTTTCCTTGTTTTCCAAGGAATTCATGAAACGCCATGGGCTTCATTTGCTAGGTACTACATCAACATGGTTCCTTCTCGACATCGCTTTCTA
>NW_013624133.1:0-683 GCF_000695525.1 Brassica oleracea var. oleracea
TGACTCGACACGCGCTGTCACGGAAACCCCCAAACCCGGGCGACAACACCGAGAGAGGAAGCTCCCAACACGCACCCACGACTGAGAACCAGCCACAGGATCTCACACTAGCCAAGCGGATCCGGACGAACCAAGAAACCGAGACTCAAAACCAGCCAAGAAGAGACCTCGCCGAAGGGAGGCGGAAGATGAAGGACCGCCGGGATTGAAGCCTCATCAGGACTCCACACGTCATCAATCTCCTGGTCCGAACCCTAGGTCCGGGAAAAAGTTGGTGAAACACCGACGATCTGAACAGACGGGAAAGAGGATCGACCCTGGTTCGAGAACTTTCCTCACCACCGCCTTGGTACCTACAGATCCGCCGGAAGGATCTCCAACGAAGACACGAGGGCACCGACCACCCATGAACCCGACTCCATCGACTGGCCCTAGCTCGAAAACGTCGCCGTCACACCAGATCTGGCACCACCCACGCCAAACTTCTCAGATCTACCGCGAATAGAACAGAGGCTTGAGGCGGCGAAGCAAACAAGAGCTTCGACAAAGACCGCAAAGAGGAGGAGAAAGCCGATGGAGCAAAGAGGAAAAGAAAACAAGGAGCTCCCGACGACGGCCTGCGGAACCACCGCCGTCGGAGCCGAAACGATGAGATGCGCTAGGGTTTTCTAGAGAGGATTTGA
>NW_013624134.1:0-259 GCF_000695525.1 Brassica oleracea var. oleracea
CACGGTTAATTGTTTGTTAACGTGTTTTTAATGCAGGTTCCTGACATTGGAGACGGTTTCCGAGCTAGGATAGTCGGACCGGTCTAGGTGTCAGTTTGTGGATCCGAGGCTTGAGACGATGTCTGGGCTAAGTGGATAGCAAGACTAGTCTAAGCACCCGGATTATTGTGATTATGTGATTATTATATGTTGGTATAGTATGTACCTCGTGTTGGTTCTAGTAGTAGTTTGCAGGTCATTGCTTCCTCAAATGGTACCA
>NW_013624134.1:321-683 GCF_000695525.1 Brassica oleracea var. oleracea
GATGTGACAGCCCCCGGCGAGTCCGATAGAGGACCGGGGCACGGCGATTCCGATTGAGGACCGTGACCGGGCGATTCCCAAGCGTCTACATCTGTGTGGTGTAATAGTGAAGGGATTGCCGGTGTCCCTTATGTGGAGGAAGAATGATTCTATTGGGCCCTAGGAGTATATATATATATATATATATATATATATATATAAATGTTGTTTGATTGATGCGACACTCATAAAGAGTGTTTTAATTTAATATGGTTTAATGGTTTATTGGTTAAATCGGTCTTGCTTTATGATCTTGAATGTTGCTTGTTGAACTAACCGTCTTGCTTGTGTTTAGGGTTAGGTTTAGAATGACGGGTAGTTGT
>NW_013624135.1:0-683 GCF_000695525.1 Brassica oleracea var. oleracea
TGTTTCACACTGTCTTTACATGTCTTCTCTTCCTGAGTGAAAAATCGTATATGTCAACACATTATTCAATATCACTTATTAAAATATCAATCATGTCTGTATAAAAAAACTTAAAACACAATAGCTTATACATACCACAATATTCATCAGATAGTATTTACATAATATATACAATTAACTTCAAATACATCACCATCGTACAATATTTTGTTACCAACGTTGCTAATCACATTTTTTTAAAGATTAACTTCAATTTACAATTTTAAACGATAAGCTTTGTTGCTAATCACATATTTAAAATTAAAAATTTAAGTTAACAAACTATTTAAGCCTAAAGAGGATATTGTGAATATGTTAAGTGGATATATTTTTAGATTTTTTTTGTTAATAAATATTACTATTATCTAACCCAAAAACACTTAAAATTCTGATGACTTCCTCTACAAGTTTATTTAGTACGACCAATTACATAATTTACCTTAATTCTATCAACCAAAATATCTAATCGATCCTACTTATATTTTTTACCAAGATTTTCGATAACCTACATTGATTACAATATATTCTATCATAACTTATCTTAACCTACATCGACTATTTTTATCGGACGACTTTCCGGGTCATTGGGTTACTAGATCGACCGCGGATTAATAAATGAATTAATTTTATTATATAATAATATA
>NW_013624136.1:0-683 GCF_000695525.1 Brassica oleracea var. oleracea
ATCAAGGTAAGACCTTAGAATCTCAAAAGAGTATGAAAGCTGACTTGTTTTATCTTGGTGCAGGTTATCCAGTTTTTAGGTCGAAACTTTGTCAAGGTTGAGGGTATGATGCGGCCATCAGATCAGCAACTGAACCAGAGGTCAACCGAAAGCCCTACTCAACCAGTCAAGGCGCCAGCAAGGACATACGTGCACTAAAAATGCCATATCTTACAAACCAGGAGGGTTTAAATGACGAGGCTAATTTTTATAGATTCTAAATTCAATAAGGAGTCCATACCAATTGGAATCGGGCCAAAGTATTCAAGGAGAAAGAAGTTATGAATTTTACAAGTCAGAGGTTTCTCAGCCCATCCATCTGCGAGTACCCGACTTTAGAAGAAGATTCAAGCCCAATGAAGAATCGGACTGAAGAAAAGCCCATCATAGGAGTCAAGCGAATTTTATTATCTTTCCAGAAAGCCCAATATCAGGAGAAATGGACACGTAATTATGAAGTTATGATCCAATCTCCAAAACCGGCCAAACCAGTTCTGCACTTGCCTCAATTGGAAGCTAGCCGGGTCAATCAGCTTCAAACCAGAAATTGGCGACCAGGAGATCAATCTATACATTCAGGAAGTCTATCCATAGATGCAGAAGAGTTCTACAAGTTCATACCATGCACCAGCAACCATTGGATC
>NW_013624137.1:0-683 GCF_000695525.1 Brassica oleracea var. oleracea
GGCTTAAAAATTGTCTCTGGAAAGATGCTCGATTCATGCCATACAAGCCATATAAGCCGAGAACCTATCGCGGACTTTAAATCGGTAAGAATCAGGTAGAAATCGCAACAGGAAAATCGATAGCCGGCTAGTCACCGCACAAACCATAAAACCGAGAGTAAACCTAGGTCTTGCCCTAAACCCATCGCATTGGTCTCAGACATCTCAAGACATGATATCTAAACAATACGAGATCCTAAAACATGATCTTGACGTTTCCGGAAAGTTCGTAAGAATAAATAATTTCTACGAAAAAACTCACGAACAAACTAACAGATTGAACGCCTCAACGAAGTTAAATATGAGAAGACAACTCATGTTTTCTTCAAACCCACTTGAAACAAAGTAACTCAAACAAACATCCATTATATAAACTGCATAGCGGTAGGGGTTCAAAGCCACCAACGGCCAGTCCCGATAAAAATAAAAATGGCCAAAACAGGCCCATACAAAGATTCGAAAGGCCACACTTGGCCGGACATATATGAACGAAGGCCACATTCGGCCGCATAATACTAGATAAGGGAAAAACTTCTAATTTTCCCATCAAACACTCACAGATCAAAGATGAAATTCCCGGACAAGGAAGCTCCGAAAGCATCTGCGGGATAGTTCACTTCCTCATCGTCACCGGCAAAATCAGT
>NW_013624138.1:0-683 GCF_000695525.1 Brassica oleracea var. oleracea
CAGGAAGGAGGCCAACGAAGAGGGAAAGTAGAATCGTAGTAGAGGAGGATTCTGGGGAGTCTACTGAGGCAAACGAAGAGCATCATTCTAATACACTTACATTTAAAAATATTCTTATTTTAATATTCAAAGTGTACTCCTAGTAATAATTAGTTTCAAACAAAATTTAAAAATCTCTAAAATTATAAAATCTCAAATTTTATTGTAACTTTTAAGTTTAAAAACAAATTTCAAAATTTCAAAAAAATTATTGTGCTTTTCAAAAATAAAAGTAACTAACTTTTGAATGATTTTAAGTCTTAGCACTAAATTTGTTCCAAGTTAGAAATAACCTCACGGCAATAAATCTGTGTTGCCATGGATAACTAAATCTGTGTGGCAATGCAAATAACTAAATCTGTGTGGATATTATTTGAGTATAATAAATGATTTATCCATAGACTGTATCTATCTCATTGCGTAGGATTAGTCTGGATCTTTTTTTTTATAAGCATAGAACTAGATTTTGACCGGGTATATTTTGTTTTAATTATTTTTTTAGAAATTTAAGTTTTATAATTCTGTTTTTTCTGTATTTGTATTTGTTTTTTTATTTATAATCAAATTTGTGTATAAATTTTAAACAAAATCAATTTTATAAAATAATAGCAATTTAAAAGTTAACCAACATATACATGTTTCTT
>NW_013624139.1:0-376 GCF_000695525.1 Brassica oleracea var. oleracea
TCTTGAAAAACGGAGACAACAAAGGCTGTAAACCTCTATGAACATCAACATATGTTAGTGTATGATGCAACTATGCATTAAAACAATACTGTCGTCTCTTTTGAAATTTTCTCAAAATCTATGTGTTAACTAACCCCCTACGAAAATATTGCGTTTTTGGTAAATACTTTATATACTGAAGCCTATAACCTTTAGTGGTGTTTTAAAATTTCTAACCACATTATACATTTGTATTAATGTATTTGAAGCTCTTTTTCATGGTATATGAAAATCGTTATAATTTTTTTTTATCAATTAATTTAGTAAAACTTCATAATCCTCCCTAAATTGATGGAATAACCACTATAAAATCACTATTTTCTTGAAAAACGGAGAC
>NW_013624139.1:517-683 GCF_000695525.1 Brassica oleracea var. oleracea
GGTAAATACTTTATATACTGAAGCCTATAATCTTTAGTGTTGTTTTAAAATTTCTAACCATATTCTACATTTGTATTAATGTATTTTAAGCTTTTTTTTCATGGTATGCGGAAATCATCATAATTTTTTTTATCAATTAATTTAGTAAAACTTCATAATACTCCCT
>NW_013624140.1:0-683 GCF_000695525.1 Brassica oleracea var. oleracea
TAAAAATAAAAAATTCCGAGTTTTTGGAAAAAAAAAACTACGGGTCTCGCACGTCTGGGAACACCTCGTTCGGGTACATCCTCTGCATTATCTCCATCATTTGCTGGTTCAGCCTCTTCTGTGCCTCATAGCCCGTCTGTTGAGCCGCCATCTGGGTCTCCAACAAAGATATGCGATCATCCTTGTCCTTCAACTGAGCCGTAAGTACTTCTGGATCAACAAAGGGCGGTGGTGCAGAAGAAGGAGGAACCGACCGGGTGCGACGACCCAAACCGACCAAACGTCCCTTATTCTTTGGAACCGACTGGAATTGAAAATAGGCTAATTTACAAATTTAAATCAAGAAATAAATAAATTGAAACTTAAAAAAAAAGAACCTACAGATTCAACGATTTCGTTGATTCGAAACCGGGATAAGTTGGTCGAAGCCGTCGAAGCGTCATCCTCGGTTTGAAGCTCAGACACTTCGTCTTGCACCTGATTTTGGACCAGGCTGACTACTTCCCTCACAAGACCGTCATCAATCTGGCCGGTCTTCTTGTTGGTATACGCCCTCTTCATTAGGGCGAGATCATCAACCGGCTCGCCATCATTTTCTTCGGCCTTGAAAAAAAACATAAATTAAAGAACCATTATAAATTAGAAGAAATGGACAAAAAATAAAATTTCAAAACTTAAATAAT
>NW_013624141.1:0-683 GCF_000695525.1 Brassica oleracea var. oleracea
AGACCAGGTGTCATATATCCCCTATCCACGAGTAACGGGTCGGCGTAATCCGTGGGTTACTGTAACCCAGATCAATCCACGTGGTAGAGTAGTAGGGGTGAGAGACAATGAACCTTTGCAGCAAAATGGTTTAACAGTAACACAGCCATCTCAGCATTCAGTTGAAGAGATTCCTCTCGTCAATGAAGAGGATGAATTTCCGGAAGACGTTTACGAAGGCGACGGCAATGAAGATAGTGGTGGAGAATTTGGAAGCTACAGAGATTCCGTTTCATCTGAATATTCTTCTGATTCAGATTGAATAACCGATGAATCTCCTCTGTTTTATCACTTTTCTAGTTTGAAAATTTTAAAGTCAGATCAACCCAAGTCTTTGATTACTTATTCTACGACATCGTTTAACTTTTCTTAATTAAATTTCTTTTTAACCTTCTCAAGCCCAATGTCTAAATATAACGGGCCCATATTTCTTTTTAAAAGGGCTTAGGGTTAAACTAATGACAGTCACATCTCAGCCTACCAACGCCTTTCCCAGAAAACTTTTCTCGGAAAGGATAAATTTACGACAGTCACATCTTCTCTCTAATCAAATTAATTTACTGTCTCAATTAATTACCAGCATGAGGGACGATTTTTCGAGAAGGATTGCCCTCTGTTGTCAGTAATTAATCGTTCTCTAGATC
>NW_013624142.1:0-683 GCF_000695525.1 Brassica oleracea var. oleracea
TATACGCTGGTTGCTGTCACTGTGAGTCATGAGGTGTTCTAAGTCAGTAGTAAACGAAATCAGAATGATATTTAGTGAATTTATGACTGATATCTAACTCTGAAACTCCGCATGAAGCATTAGCAGATGCTGCATATCCTAACTTCCTCCAGAACTATCGAAGCGCAAGTAGTACTTAAAAGAGAGAGTTATCTTGACACCTACAAATAATACTGTGCATGAGGTGAACGCCTATCTCCTCTCCAAAGTCCCATCAAATGCTAAAGTGTATTTAACCTCTGATTCCATTGAGTTAGAAGCTACACCAGATGATGACAAAACACCAAAGATAATGAATCTTGAAATCTCAGTTAAAAATATAACTCACTAATCAGTGTCATGTTGCTCATATATCCTATAAAACTGGTACCCGAAGCAAAATCCTTGGGTAACCAAATAAAAAACTGTTAAAAATAAATTAATTCGTAAATTACATTTAAAATGTTCAGTTTATTATATCTATAATGAAAGTTAGACTACATTGACTACTTTGTTACTCCATTACGTCTTTTCTTTTGTTTTTGAATGAATTGAGACTTTTAGTTTCTCGTATAGATTTTCTTTTAAACATATTGATTCAAAACTAACCAATCCCATTGTGCTAAACTTTAAACAAACCATTTAATCTATAATATATTTTTTGT
>NW_013624143.1:0-683 GCF_000695525.1 Brassica oleracea var. oleracea
TCAAATGATAATATTCCAAATTTTACAAAAAAAAATGATAGATGCTAAAGTATGTTTTTAAATACAACATGGAAATATAAATTATCATAACAAATACCCTTTCTAAAGTATAACTAAATAAAATTTTAAAGTGTATTGTATGTAAACTGTAAAAATTAAAAAAATAGTTTGGAAGAGATTCTCTGATTATTTCATATTATGAATTTATTGTACCAAACTCGAAAATATATTAGTATGTTATAACAATTAATAACAAAATAAAATGTATGTAACCAATCTTTATATATTAATAATGTCAAATAAGAAACCTAACCGATAATATTATAGAGTTACACAATATATAACACTAGAATATAAATCATATATATAATATCTAAGTTCTACATTTAAAAATGAAAGGTTACCCGCACAAAAGTTGAGTTTATGAAAGGACATATTCTATTCTATGGACACCAAATGCAATAAGGAACAGAGAGGTTCATGCTCACCTTCACGAATTCACCAAACTTGTAATTAATAGGATTTATTGTTTGGTATCTTTTATTTTGCCAAAAAGATATGCTAGTTTAGTAAGTAATTAACTGAATGTGTTAATTTTAGTGTCATATCCAACAAAATCATCTCCTACCGATTTTTAGATTGATTTTTCTTTGTTTCACCCTACGTTGCACAGAAGTTTCATC
>NW_013624144.1:0-683 GCF_000695525.1 Brassica oleracea var. oleracea
TCGCTCGGTCGCTACAAAGCGACCGAGCTTTTGCTCGAGCTCGGTCGCTACGTAGCGAACGAGCTCTCGTCCCGCTCGGTCGCTATCGCTCGGTCGCTATCACTCGGTCGCTATGTAGCGACCGAGCTTTGGCTCCAGCGACCGAGCGATCGTCCCGCTCGGTCGTTACGTAGCGAACGAGCTCTCGTCCCGCTCGGTCGCTACATAGCGACCGAGTTCGAGCCAAAGCTCGGTCGCTACGTAGCGACCGAGCGATAGCGACCGAGTGATAGCGACCGAGCGATAGCGACCGAGCGGGACGAGAGCTCGTTCGCTACGTAACGACCGAGCGGGACGATCGCTCGGTCGCTGCGTAACGACCTGTTTCAAGCTTTCGTCGGACATCTCGATTCTTTCTTCCATAAATCTTTTTCGTAAGGAAGAATCTATTTCGAAAAGCACTCTTCGGGGAAATTCTTATTTTCTTCCTCGGACGTTTTGAATGTTTTCGCCGATCATCCCAACAGTTAGCCCCCCAGCCCGTTAGAGTTGTGACTCTAGCGGGCAGATAGATGACTTTGACAAGGTTAAGTGTATTGGACGAAATTCACATTTTAAACTCCGCGGAAAAATGTTGTCGAGACGATATTCCGAATACATACTTCTATAAGTAGTGAGCTCTTGTCATTCATTTTCTTCACACC
>NW_013624145.1:0-683 GCF_000695525.1 Brassica oleracea var. oleracea
ACATGTGCATAATGTTGAGAGTATCGGGAACAACAATGCTTGGTCTTTATTCTTGCTAGATTAGGCACTATATTGTCTAGCTATAGGTGGGGGTGAGTGTTGTGACTATGGTTTGGAAGCATGAAAAGTTCGAAGGAAAAGAATAGACTCTTTGTGTTTAAATGGATAATCTTATTGGAATTAGTAGATAAACATCTAGCTCGAGTTTATGAGAAGTCTTGGCCCCCGAAAAAAAAAAGGGAATATAAAAGAGAAAAAGAAAAAAAAAGAAAAAAAAATATATATATATAAAAAAAGGGAAAAATAAAGAAAATGGGGCTAGCAAATTAGTTGTTTAGAGCTAAGATTTGTTTAGAAGTTGAGAAAATCCTTTATAGATTTCAAAGAAAAAGAGTTTTATGTGCAAAGTGTTCTTGGGATCTTTTGGTGAGAGATGGGAGTTGGGTTCGGCATTATGAAGTGATTGTGTAACTTGTATGTTTGGGAAAAGGGTAGAACAATGGAGATTGAGCATTGTATGCATGAGTTGGTCCCTTTCTTAGATATATTATGTGCAATGTCAAGGCTACTTACTTTGAGAGTAAACCACTTTATAAGATCATGGATTTTGAACCCCTTGACCCACTTGAATAAAAACCTTCCTTTACTCAACCAAATGATTTGGACCAATTGACCATTTGCAA
>NW_013624146.1:0-683 GCF_000695525.1 Brassica oleracea var. oleracea
AGGGAGCCGTGTCCAATATAACTCAAGGAGTGGCCGGCATGTTTATTAACTAAGAGGATCTCGACATTTTAAGTCCTTGATTTGTGATTTGCTTTAACCTAATTGTCATTCACGATTTTTTTATATATAATGGAATTGGTTTTGAGTATATTGAATCTTGCCTGATCTTATTTGAACATATGAATGTTTCCATTGATAAAAGAGTTGCCTAAAGGGCATGATACCAAGTAAGAAATCATGAAAGGGGTATAGTAAGCCTAGTAAAGAAACTATGGCTAAGGCATTGCCTAAAGGGCATTATACACACCCAATGATATGTGACCCATTGAGTTATAAATGGTTTCCAAATAGAAACAATGGGCAAGAAGGAAACAAGTTCCTTCGGATTCAAAGAAAGAAACAAAAACGCCTAAGACCTTATAAGAAAATGGTCAAGACTATACCTATGATCTCTACTGATTTAAAACTATGCTACAGATCAGTATGATAAGAGGCAAGAGAAGTGGTGACTATACTGATATATCCCACAAAATTATACACTATATGGCATGATAGGATTAGCCATCCTAGTCTAAAACTTGATGCAAAGATTGAAATTGAAAAGGTACAAAGAGTTATCCCATAAAAGATCTCACATTGTGTAACATGTACACAAGGGAAACTCATCAGGCTTTATTGTCCCA
>NW_013624147.1:0-683 GCF_000695525.1 Brassica oleracea var. oleracea
CTCTAAACCGCAGAAAATCATTTCAATCTTTTATTTATATAGATGCCAAAGAGAGAGAGAAGGGAATCACAAACACACAGACTTTTACCTCCTAGACTGGTAGGAGGAACCATATCCAATGTATACCAAGCCCCAACACAAGCAAATTAAGCTCAATTAGGTTGGAGATCAGCTTTGGAACATTCTCAGCAAGTGTAGGTAATTGGCAGGTGATCCACTTTGAAATCTCTAATACACTCTGCAGTCAATAAATCTAAGGGTGGTGCTAGAGAGTGGTTAGATAATAATTAAAATTGTAAAGTTCATTATCCCCTTCTTGACTCAATAAAACCTTTTTGAAAACATTTTATAAAACTGATAGGTAAAGTAAATATCAGTAAACCTCCCCCAAGACATAAATTACACTGTCCCCAGTGTATATCTAGTCAAAGTTTGGTGAGAACATAAATCATAAGTACATAATGTAAGAAAGAAAACGATATACCTGCTCGCTGATGTCAGTATTGATCGACACAATAAAGTGGCAATCGATTGTTTCTGGTGTCGTACTGTCAATCCATATCAACCAAGTCTCATCGGTCGATTCTTAGAGCAATCGTCTCCTTGGATCCTTTTTTTTTCTACTCAAAGTAATATTAGTAGAACCTCCCTCAGACTTAAAGAACACTGTCCCCAGGGTTATA
>NW_013624148.1:0-683 GCF_000695525.1 Brassica oleracea var. oleracea
TTTTCTTTTTGTGTTTGTGGTCTTGATAGACCATGTTGTTGTATTACTAAACATACTTTTATTTTATCGGCAAGTCGCTGTTTTCAAGCAGACTTTTTAGATTTGCGGGTTGTTGTGTCCTTAAAATGTACTTGCAATTTGCCTAAGTGAATTTCAGTTATCTTTAGAGTTTTTGTGATATGTTCGCCTAAAGACAATAGATCCTCGACCTTTGGCTTTTGCAAATAGATAACGACACAACCCGCTAAGAGACTTTGTTCAGTTCTTGTCGTTTTTCGATTGAGATGACGTGTAGAAGCATTTTTCTACTTTGAAAACAAGAGACTGAGTCAAAGAGTGGAAGGTTCTTTTTACACGTTTTCTCAAAGACTATCGAGTAAATGGGTAGCTAATCCGTTACGCGTTTAGTCGAGAAAAGGTTAAAGATTCACTCCGTTTGGTCGGTCAGTGCTCTTTGGGCACGGCTGACTCGCAACCGTTTGGTCCTTAGGCTAAGTGTCTGATCAGGACATAGCTAGGAGATGGAACGTGAGTGTCCGCGCCATCCTATGACGGGCGGGGTTCATCGATCTTCATTTACTCGATTGAGATCAAAACAAAGAACAAGGTTTTGACTTTGGTGTTGTTATAGCTGGGCCGGTTAAGGCTGCCTACGTACCTCGGTTGAGGATCAAGCCATTCGT
>NW_013624149.1:0-683 GCF_000695525.1 Brassica oleracea var. oleracea
TGATCTTTCTTTTCCACTAGCCATGATCAAAGAAGAAGGGCCGGACAGCTCTAGCCAGACATATTTAATAAATAATCTGTATCAACCAATTAACCTCTCTTTAGGCTGGTTTATTATAAAGTAAACACAAGGAATTCAAATCTCTTTTATAAGTATATGCAGGGACTGAATTTGGATTGTCCTTATACAATTCCTTTATATAATATATACAACTGCTTTGTTTCAGTCCATGAACAACTTAGGAACAATGTTGTTTTTTATCCAAGAACAGCTTAGGAACAATGATGTTTTTTATCCAGTGATCCATATGCTGTTTACTACATCTTTGTATCTAATTTCTTTCTTATGACCAGACCTTTGTCAATTTCGAAAATATGTAGCAGCATCCACCACATAGGAATTTATCTCCTTATAATATGTTCATTTGGTCTCTGTGAGTATCCTTGTGTAACAAGCTATGATCGAATGTTGTTAGTAGGAAACATGAACACCTTTAGACAACGTGATCATGTACCATATCTCACGGTTTCTTTTCCCTCACAAGACCCATCTATTTCACTGGTTTATCAGATGGCGTTTTTGTATATGTATATGGCCAATACGCCTATCTCTTTTTTAGATACTTTAAACCCCACTTTTATCTTTTCAATCTAATCTTTAATCTTTATGAGTACTCTTTCGTG
>NW_013624150.1:0-682 GCF_000695525.1 Brassica oleracea var. oleracea
CACAACTACTAGTCTTGAAGCTTAAGAACTGACTTGAAAAATGTAGAACAGAGACTAACAAACTGAAACAGAAAGTGATGCAGAGACGGAGAAGTGTTTAACAATGGAGATGCAGAGAATATGAATATGATGCAGATCTGTTAAAGAAGAATGATGCAGAGCTGGAAAAATAAAGGGAGCACACAAGATTTAACGAGTTCGGAACCTACATCTCGCCGGGAAACCTCCCGAAAATCCACTAAACCACTTTAAGATTACAGCTTTGTTCTCTCACCCTCTCCGGTAACTTACAAAGCTCTCTCTTTCTTGTTTCTCTCTCTTTTCCCCAACCCTAGCACTCCTTCCCTCTTTCTCGTCTACTCCTAAATGAATAGAAGTAAATGAGACAAAACTTGTGGTCCCTAAACTTGGTCTCCAAGCTGGTTGTACGAACTACTCTCATTGGCTCTTTCAAGTAGGGTCGCGAACTCCATATGATAAAGCAACAATGAGAACTTTAGCTTGTGCTCAGACCCTCCATTAGAGTCTTTTCTTTTCCTTTGAAGACTTGAGACAACTGTTGCAATCAGAATTGACTCCTTCCTCTTCATATTTCTTTTGTCTAAGCCACTCAAACTCAACAGTAATGTTCATGGCAAACAAAAGAGTCGTAAAAAGTGATGATCAATAGATATCAAATAGA
>NW_013624151.1:0-682 GCF_000695525.1 Brassica oleracea var. oleracea
TGAATTTCGAAGTAAGCTGTGGATCGCTTCCACCAATAATCAAATCATCTACATACACGAGTACATAGAGGACAGAGGCGCCACTAACATATGTAAAAAGCGAGTAATCTGCTCTGTCTTGTCGGAAACCAAAATCCAACAAGGCCGTAGAAAGCTTGGCAAACCAGCAACGAGGCGCTTGCCGTAAACCATACAGAGACTTCTTAAGCTTGCATACCTGGTTTGGATGAGTAGATTTGAAACCCGGCGGGAGTTTCATGTACACTTCCTCTTCCAAATCACCATGGAGGAAAGCGTTTTGAACATCCATCTGATGCAATTCCCAACCTTTAACTGAGGCAACCTTCAACAAGATACGAACCGTTGTCATCTTCACAACAGGAGCAAAAGTTTCTGTGAAGTCGATCCCTTCTATCTGCCTATTTCCACAAGCTACAAGTCTCGATTTGTGCCTTCTAACAGTTCCATCTGCATTATATTTAATCTTGTACACCCACTTGGACTCAATGGCGTGTTTCCCTGGTGGGAGTATGGTAATATCCCACGTATTGCTCTCCTCTAAAGCATCGACTTCAACACCCATAGAGTTGTTCCACCGTGGATCACGGACAGCCTCTTTAAACATCTTAGGTTCAACCTCGGCCATTACTGACGCTAAGAAAGCCTGCTGAGACGGCGAGAA
>NW_013624152.1:0-682 GCF_000695525.1 Brassica oleracea var. oleracea
GTTGGAGATGTTCCTTGGGAGTAAGAACTTTAAAAAAAAATTATTCTCTAATTAAGCACATTGTAATTTTGATTAATAACTATAATATAATGATGTAGAAGTCTAATGGGGATTTAATTGATTATTGTGTAGGATGTTCTTGTCTAGCGTGAGAAGACTGAAGATCTCAAGAGCTTATCACTACTGATTTGACCAATACAGTGTGGCAAGTAGTTAGTTTTGTCATGATGTAAATCACTTTGTCGGAGATTTTATTCAAAATTTTTGTTTCTAGTTTTATTACGTAATGTTTTTATTCGGTTATAACTTGCAAGGATGAATTTTTCTTTCAGATCCTTCGTTAGAAGGTTCATGTTTTGTTGTTTATTAGATTTTTTTCTTATTTCAAAAAATCCCTAGCGATAATAAAACCAAATATTATATGAATCGATTTGGTACAATATTATCGTATTATTAATCAAATCTATCTTCCATTTATATAAATAAAAAATCTAAGTTGTGTTTTATCACAAACAATATTTTCAGTTGAGTTTTTTTTTCTCTATTTATTTGGAAATTCTCGAATGATTTGAGGTATAATAATGATTTTTAACCAAACACTGATAGTTAAGAGTTTTGTTATTTAAAAAAAAAATTCAATCGAGATATGATAAATTATTGCCAAGGAAACAAAACTTCAGTT
>NW_013624153.1:0-682 GCF_000695525.1 Brassica oleracea var. oleracea
TAAAAGAAATTAAACAATCACATTAACCATATAATAAAAAGAAATTAAATTTTTTCCGTATATGATATATTTTGAATTTTTAAAATGACTATAAGTTATTAGAAATTTTAAAATACTACTTTGAAAATTTTGTGATCAATGACCTAATTTGTTTTGTTATAACAAGATACAAATGATCCTAAAATTACATTAATATGGATTTTTATTTAATAAATATTCAAATTAAATAATATATTTATTCAGCTAACGACTTAAAGCAAGAAAATGGGCTGCATCAATTTAGTCGCCCAGTTGAAACCCTTCAAAACTATGTGGAAGACTAAGGTCACAGTAATACGATTTTAGAAACAATACTAAGCTGCTGGTTCTAAAACCATTAAAATAGTTCTCAGTGATGTTAAAGTAAGTATTAAAAAAGTTGTAGAACCTGTTTTATAATAAAAATTTACTTGATGACCACATTACGGTTTTTATAGGTATAAACAGGGTGATAAAAAATTTAATCTCAAATCGATCAGGATCATCATAAATTCAAAATAGATTTCACTCCACAATTACAATTACAAATGGCTGTCCAACATATAGATGATTATATAAAGAAAACATATATGTATGCATATTAAAAAAATTCAAATACATATACATATTTAATTTGTTAATACTATATATTTTTAATTTTTAT
>NW_013624154.1:0-682 GCF_000695525.1 Brassica oleracea var. oleracea
TGAACTATGAATAGTAGTACTTTGTAAAGCTGACTTAGATAACACATTTGCACATCATTTCCCGTCCTTTTTGATGCCTAAATTCAAATTTTTCTGAGCAGTTATTCCACAAAGAGATCGTATGAGAAATTGTTTTGATATTCATATTTGTTTCTTGACTGTTAAGAAGATTGATAACTGTAAAAATGTCTCTTTCGAATATTATATGTCTATAATCGAATCCCCACCATGAGACAACTTTGTTTAAAAAGTAAATAATTTCATTTTTTTATATTATATAATAAATATATATTATTTACTGATAATAAAAATATAGTGATTCATCTACCACAAATATCTATGCAAATATGTGAATCAAGTATAACAATCAAACAACATAATGATTTCCACAAAGAAAATTTAAAACAAATATATTTATGTTATGTAGTCTTATTTTATATTCTTTAAATAATGTAATACAATATTATACATTATTTTTTTTAGAATTGAGAAATACATATATATCAGTTAGACAAATTAAACGATAATTAGACAAATTTGATTTTTTTGCTAGCCAAAAGTTTATTAATAATTAGCATCAGTTATTTCAAAATGTTTAAGAAAGGATGGACAAAAAAATAGAATTGACATAAATAATATATGAACTATGAATAGTATTTTGTAAAGCTGACTTAGATAACAC
>NW_013624155.1:0-682 GCF_000695525.1 Brassica oleracea var. oleracea
ATGAAAACCTAGTCTATTTTAAAGTTATTATCAAGATTCGGTAAATTAGTTTTTAATAGATTGGTGTTCAACATTTTTTGACAATTGTGTATCATCGATATATATAATATATACGATATTTATATTAGTTTTGCAAGTTGACAAAAATAAATATTAGTTTTGCAAATTTTCTCAAGAAGACTTGGATTTTCTTGCGTCACTGGGTCAAGAAACGAAATGTCATCGTAAGCCTCATTCGACATGTGGGAACCCTCAAGTCAATATGTAGACTTTTGTATTTTCCTTCAAATTGTTTTTATTTTATTTTTTTGTAACTTAAAAATTGTTTATTTACTAAAGAAGACTTTCAGTCTTGACTCTTTCTTAGTCTCTTTCTTAATTTATAGTATATCATTCGCAAATCGTTCGAAATTTTTCTAATAAACTAACTACAATTTGTTGGCCAAAAAAAGCTAACTACATATTATGTGGAAAATCTAGGTGTTAACAAATGATTTGAAATAACGACATAACTGTGTACAAATATATGTATCGCATTTGTATCCAGTTATGAACCGATTCACTCAACTAATCCCTCCCAACATATTTCATTTACTACTAGAGTACTAGCTAAAAACAAAGTAAGTATTTAACATAAGAAAAGGTCTTAAATGAATGAAACCGCGAGAAAAGATTATTGATT
>NW_013624156.1:0-682 GCF_000695525.1 Brassica oleracea var. oleracea
TGCTTAATTGAATAACAAGAGATTGTAAGTGAATTTAAGTGATTTTGTACAAAGCACATATTGAATAACACTTGATTTTGAAAGAGTTTTTAAAATGATTGATTGAATAACAGGAAACTTTAACAAAAATCCAAAATCTCCTAAAACCCTTAATTCAATACACCATCCTTAGTATTGTTCTGTATGTAAGTTTTAACCACGTTGTAAAAAAGCTTCAGTGATATAAAATTTTGAAAAATTGAGTTGAAAAGTTTTCTAGATTTCCAACTTAAAATCAATTGGTGGTAAATAAAACGGTTTAAAAGTTGTATATATCACTCATGTCCCATCAAAATTCTCGATATGAATTTTTTTCTCAACCATCCTCCCTCGAGATAATTGTGCGTATAACCATTAATCTTAACATATTACATTATACCTTCTCCGAAATAATATTTTTTTAACTATTTCGATGGAATTAAATTTTCTTTGGGCCGCAATCAGTGGGATGATTGGGTCATTTTTCAGACAAAATTAATACCATAAGGTGTTGGCTAACTCTAATAACATATTAAATTTGGATTTATTATGAATTTTCAACTTAAAACCAATTTACGGTATAACTAAAATAGCAAATCTCTTATATATCACTCATATCCCATCAAAATTTTCAGTGTGAGATATTTTCTTCAACACGAATTCA
>NW_013624157.1:0-682 GCF_000695525.1 Brassica oleracea var. oleracea
TTTTTATATGCATACCTTTGCCTCTAATCTTTTATCTGTGAAAAGAGTCACTAATGATTTAAATTACAATATTATTTTTAGTCCTAATGATGTGTGCTTTCAGGATATTGAAACAAGTAAGATGCTAGGCAAAAGTGTGAGCAATGGAGAGCTGTATTTCCTTGAAGATACCAAGCTTAGATCAGATTCTACTTATGCATTTAATTTTGCTTCTGTTTTAGCTAATGATGTGTTATGGCATGCTAGATTAGGTAACATCAGTTAGATTAGGCCACCCTCATTTTTATGTTGCAACTGATGTTACCTAATCTATCTCTTAAAAATGAAACTTGTGAGGCTTGTATTCTTGGTAAACATCATAAATCTGTTTTCCCTTCATCATGACTATTTATGAGAATTGTTTTGATCTAGTTCACTCTGATGTTTGGACTGCACCTTGTGTTTCTAGAGAAAACCATAAATATTTTGTGACATTCATAGATGAGAAATCAAAATATACTTGGCTCACATTGATTCAAAGTAAAGATAGAGTTTTAGAAGCCTTTATTAACTTCCAAAACTATGTAACTAACCATTTCAATTCCAAGATCAAAATTTTTAGGTCTAATAATGGGAGAGAATACACTAGCAATGCATTCAAACAACACTTAGCAAAACATGGAATTATTCACCAGACAAGCTG
>NW_013624158.1:0-682 GCF_000695525.1 Brassica oleracea var. oleracea
TCCTCGGATTATTCCGAGGGAACTCCGAGGAAACCCTCTTCTTCCTTTATTCCGAGGAAATTCCAAGGAACTAGTGTTTGGGGTTTCAAAACGTAATTTTTTATAAATAAACGCATCGATCGATGCGTTTTTGAACAAAAACGAATCGATCGATTACTAAGATGGACCGGGCCGTAAGATTGTGATCGATCGATGAGATTATCCCATCGATCGATCGAGAATCTCAATTGTTCCTCGGAATGTCCTCGGAAAATCTTGTATGTTTTTTTAAAAACGCATCGATCGATGCGTTTCTGAACAAAAACAAATCAATCGATTACAAAGTTGGACCGGGCCGTAAGATTGTGATCGATCGATGAGATTATCCCATCGATCGATCGAGAATCTCAATTGTTCCTCAGAATGTCCTCGGAAAATCTTGTATGTTTTTTTAAAAACGCATCGATCGATGCGTTTCTGAACAAAAACAAATCGATCGATTACAAAGATAGACCGGGCCGTAAGATTGTGATCGATCGATGAGAGTATCCCATCGATCGATCGAGAATCTCAATTTTTCCTCGGAATGTCCTCGGAAAATCTTGTATGTTTTTTTAAAAACGCATCGATCGATCACAATCTTACGGCCCGGTCCATCTTTTACATGGTTTCTTCGTTTTATTTGGTTGTGTTCTGAGTAGTT
>NW_013624159.1:0-682 GCF_000695525.1 Brassica oleracea var. oleracea
TCGGAATGACAGAGCAAGAGAGATGATGAAAAGAATTGGGTTTTAATTTTTTGTATTACGGCTAGGTTTTGGGTTTTAGTGTTTTACATTACGACTGAGTTATATAAACATGTTACGATTATATTGGGTTTTCTTGATTAGTATAACGTCTGAGGTATGGATTTTAATGTTTCCGTATATTACGACTGAGTTATCGTTAATTTCTGCCTTATTTAACTTTTTAAACTCCTCGTGATTATCGTCTCCATGTTATAAATGGCCTCGATATTAGTTCTGAGCCGTCAAATCAAGAAAGACGAAACATCTCATTATTATAAGGCGTTTAATATTATAAAAATGGATTACCGTGAATGTTAAATCAGTTTTTAAATATTAAAGTATCGTCTCGATGTCATAAAAGCCTCGATATTAGTTCTGAGCCGTATTTTCCACATTCAGCCGTCCCAAAGTATCAATCCTAAATCTCGATGGGCCATGATAAAACCCAAAATATTAACGGCTGAGTTATGTTAATATTAATGGCTGAGTTATATTATGAGTTAAATAATAAAGTATTACCGTCTCGATCTCTACGAAGGCGTCGATGTTATATTAACCAACATGACTGAGTTATGTCAAATATCATTGCTTAGTTTTATGAACGTTACATTAATAGATTATTTCCCGATACTTGAATTGCCTG
>NW_013624160.1:0-225 GCF_000695525.1 Brassica oleracea var. oleracea
CTCGAAAGGAGAGATGATCGGCAACACAAGCCGGCGCTTCGACCGGAGAAGTTGGAATCGGCGCCGGAGATGTAGCCTCGCCCATCTCCACATCGGAACTTCGCTTGTCACCATGGGAAGAAGACATGTTAAAAATAAGAGATTTGGAGCTAGAGAATTTTTTAAGGCTTGGAGAAGGAAAGGTGTGAAGCAAATGAATGACAAGAGCTCACTACTTATAGAAAT
>NW_013624160.1:412-682 GCF_000695525.1 Brassica oleracea var. oleracea
CTCGACAAATACTTTTTCGAAATAGATTATTCTTTACGAAAAACCTTTGCGGAAGAAACGCGAATCATCGGACAAGAGCTCGAGAGGGATCATTACACAACGACCAAACACGTGCTCCGCTCGGTCGCTACGTAGCGAATGAGTTCGAGCCAAAGCTCAGTCGCTACGTAGCGACCAAACGCCCATTCTGCTCGGTCGCTACGTAGCGACCGAGTTCGAGCCAGAGCTCGGTCGCTACGTAGCGACCGAGCTCGAACCAAAGTTCGGTCG
>NW_013624161.1:0-682 GCF_000695525.1 Brassica oleracea var. oleracea
AGAAGCAAGAGGTAACATTGCATTACCTACTTTTTATGTGTGCTGAGCATAGTATTTTATCAAGTTCCTGTTGTTCACGAGCCCTGCGGAAATTAACCAAACCAAACCGAACCAAAATTCATTTTTCTGTTAGAGTTGGGTTAATAGTTTGGTTCTGTTTTGCAATTTTTAAAAATGTTTTGGTTTTTGGTTCAGTTCAGTAGTAAATAATCGGTTAGTGCGGTTTTTAAGTTCCTGTTGTTTTGAGCCCTGCAGATTAACCAAACAACCGAAATTCGGTTTTTGGTGAGTTTGGAATTTTTAAAAAATAAATTTGGTTTAGTATTCGGTTAGTTCGGTTTTCACATTTTGTTTGTAAAATAATTATGACCAAATTATACTGACTAAACCAAATTAGACCAAAATCATATTCAAAATAAAAATTGAACTAACTACATTAAATTGAAATTACTCAATATTTTAACCAAATTAGCACCGAAAATTGAAAACTTCAATTTAGTGCAATAAACTAATAATTCTTTTTAAACAAAAAATCGAACTAACTGTTTATCGAACTAACTGATTATCGAACCAAATCAAGTTTTTGCTCGGTTCAATTTGGCAAAATTTTGGATGAACCAAACTATACCGAACTCATAGGCCTCTCTTAACCGATGTGTCATCATTTCGTTTCTTTTTCAGA
>NW_013624162.1:0-682 GCF_000695525.1 Brassica oleracea var. oleracea
TTGGATCATCGAAGGCCACAAAAATTGCTGAATTTGTGCTGCGTGAGACCGACAACACTACCCGATACCTACAAGTTTGAAAGTCCAGAATGCGTCACTCAACCATGCCTTTCGCAACCGAATGCCTTAACTGCATACATTAACTTATAACTTGGTTTCAAACATTTGCCTTACTATACAAACTGCTCTCTCATCATTGCATCCAGTGCACGTGAATGATAGAATCCACGTTGCAGTTTCCGTGAGCACTTTGAGCAGGAGATGTAGGAACATCCATTCATTGTCTTAATATCAGAGACCGAACTCAATTTCCTAGAGTTTACACAAGTTCAAGGGGATGTAAATGCAGTAGGATGAGTGGTAAACCTGATTGGAGTTAAATCATTTGTCATTAGTGAGTGAAAGTGCATGTGGGGATGAATTGAGAACGTAGCTATTAAGCACATAGAGTGTGTCAGTCTCGAGTTTCTTAACACCACCATATTTGCAAGAAGTAGAAGAGGATCCTTTCTCACATCGACGTAACCTGCAAAATGTGGTGTAATCTATGATTTGAAACAATACAAATCATACAAAGAACATCAACTTTTGTTTCAAGTTACTTACTTTTTTTGAAAAAAACCTTAGTGGCTTCTCTTTTGTTGTCGAAGTAGAAGTGCGTCCTTGAGGTAGTATTTAGGTA
>NW_013624163.1:0-682 GCF_000695525.1 Brassica oleracea var. oleracea
GAGAGAGAGAAAGAAAAGAAAAAAAAATGAGATAGTAAATAAAAATGAATCTGGTTTTTAATATTTAGGTTTGTAACGAAGGGTAAAAATGTAATCAGCCAGTATTTCGAATTAAAAATAATTCAAAAAAAAATAATATTTAGGAAGGTAGAGATTGGACAGATAGGGGTAAGAGAGGCGTTGACTCAGAAAAGGAACGGATCATATCCAAAATCATCACCATTAGGCTTTCTTTTTGGAGGATCAGTTGCAAGAATCTGCCATGGGTCAACTGAAATACTTAGTGTTCCTCTGTTTCAGAGGAGAAGATGTTCGAGTAGGCTTTCTAAGTTACCTCATAGGCACCCTAAAAAGGAAATCCATAAAATACTATGTTGATTACGAGGAGACAAGGGGAGAAGTTATGGAAATTTTCTTACGAAGGATCGCAGAGTCCAGGATTGTGCTTGTGATACTCTCACCCAAGTTCATGGAGTCGGATTGGTGCATAGATGAAGTTCTCAAGGCTCTGGAGACGCGTGAAGCAGGGACAAGCATCATTCCTGTCTTCTACAAAGTCAGCGTTGCGGACGTGAAGGGGTGGAATATCGTAAAACAAGGAGATAGGGATAAGTTCATAAACGTTACTAAACGTTTGGGATTGAGATCCAAAGATTACCCGTAAGGAAGACATGTTGACTTA
>NW_013624164.1:0-208 GCF_000695525.1 Brassica oleracea var. oleracea
GAATTTTATAGGGACTTTCTTGATGTAAAACTATATATTTTTATTTTATTTTTGTTTAATGTGCTATTTCCATTTTTATATAATTTACTACCATTTTAAGATAGATGTACATTTTAAGATAGATGTTTAAATCTTTAAGTACTTTTTCTATTTTTTAAAATGTTTATTTCCATTTCTTATATTTTTTATTTACGTAATATCTATATTT
>NW_013624164.1:316-682 GCF_000695525.1 Brassica oleracea var. oleracea
TTTAAAAAAAAATTGTGTATATTATTATTATTATATATATAATTCATATATTATATATTTACATTATTTACTTATTATTTATTTTCCTGTATATGTATTTCTATTTCTTGTACTTTTTATTTACTTAATATTTATTTTACATTTTAAGATAGATGTTTAAATCTTAATGTACATTTTCCATTTTTTTTAAATTTTAAATTTTCATTTGTTATTCTTTCTATTTACGTAATATCTATATTTTAAATTTTAAGATATATTTTTAAATCTTAATGTAATTTTCCATTTTTAGATTGCGTATTTACTTATATTATATATTTACTTATTTTTTTTTTATATTGTGTATTTCTATTTCTTATACTTTCTATT
>NW_013624165.1:0-485 GCF_000695525.1 Brassica oleracea var. oleracea
ATATGTTTGTCTTACAATTACTCATAAACTTAACTGATACATATAAGTGATACATGCTGTGAGCATAATTCAAAACTCATAAACTATTATTGTGTTATTTATCATGAATTTGTGTTTTTATAACTATTCTTGCACCATAAATCCAAATCCCAAACTTAAAAAACCAAAAAAGCAAACCTAAACCCTAAATAAGCAACCCTAAACCCTAAACCCCATTTACTAAGTCAGCCGTAAATGTGGTCTGTAACTCAGCCGTAAAGTGTAACTTCGTCCTGACGTTTGGCAGGAAAAAGATAACTGCTTCTTGGGAAATTTTAACTCGAGACGTTTGACGTTCTGTACCTCTCTATATATTGTCTCCTCTCTTACACCTTTCTCTCTCTCTAAAAAAAACTAAACAAAAACTCTCTATCCCCATCAAAAGTTATGACGATTGTTCCTGGTTATTCGACGATGTTAGAGAACAGTGTCAATGCGATACTAAG
>NW_013624166.1:0-495 GCF_000695525.1 Brassica oleracea var. oleracea
AAGATCAAGGCTCAGATTCTCCTGTCCAAAGTGGAGATGAATCAGGATGAGAAGTTCAGAATAAAGGTGCTGGAGAAGAAATCCAGCTACAAGAGGAAGCTGTTGAGGAACAAGTAGAAGTTCCTTTGAGAAGAAGCACACGAGTAAGGAGGGATGCTTCCGAGTGGGCAAACACAAGAAACTGGGTAAACACGAGAGTGTTATACAATGCCCAGGCTGTGGAACATCCTTCCCAAGCTGTGTGCTCCTTTGCTGAGTTTCCGGAAGAGCACTACTCCTTTATGGTAAGCTTAGATGAAAGCTATGTGCCAAGAAGCTATGAAGAAGCAATGCTGATTCAAAAATGGAGGGATTCGGTCAATGATGAGGCTGATGCCATGATTAGAAATGATACATGGTATGAGAGTGTCATGCAAGTGGATCTTCACCATCAAGTACATACCTAATGGGAAGATTGATAGGCGTAAGACAAGGCTGGTAGCAAGAGGTTTCACA
>NW_013624167.1:0-682 GCF_000695525.1 Brassica oleracea var. oleracea
ACATCTATATTTAGGTTTAAGCTTCCACATATTATTTTTACAAAATCCGATAGTATTTACATGAAAATAATACCTGAGTATTTTCTTTTAATTTCTTGATACAACTAATTTTTTTTATTACCCTTAGTACATCTTATGATGCTAACATAATTTTTAATTATGATGTTGTTGACGAACATGAGTATGTGTGAATATGTGGTTGTACGTATAAGACAAAACATATAATTAATTCAACAGATCTTTTTATAAATAATAATTTAGTTGTATAAAAATCTTAAAGAAAAACTAATTATAAAATAATAATTTTCCCGTTTAAAAGTCTAAATAAAATGAAAATGTAAAATAATCTTATTTATTATAATTAACTAATTTTATTTTTAATAGATAATTTTGTATTAAAAATCCTAAACAAAAAGTCACTTCCAATATTTCACCCTAAATGATTGTGACATGTGTCAATTAAACAAAAATCAATATTAATTGGAAATAATTATTTGAAGGTAATGTATTTTTCTAAATCCTAGACATAATATAATTGTAAAAGATTATGTAATATTAATTTCCTTTTCTAAAACCAAAAAAAAGTGTAAAATATTATTTGATAATTTTTTTTTCCTTTAAAAAAATTCTCAACAAAAGAGATTTGTATCATATGTTTAAGTCATAACCAAAAGAAAATTGT
>NW_013624168.1:0-681 GCF_000695525.1 Brassica oleracea var. oleracea
TTTTTGCGTTCCTCTCTAGATTATAGGCGCCGGGTTAAGTTTGTCGGAGTAAAATGGCTCAGAACGCTGTTGTCGGCGAGTACTTGGTGGGTCGACAAATAGGGTCGGCACATCCAAAGTTCAATCCTTTCAGCTTAAAGAGTATGGTTCTTGCCGTTACTCTGTTTCTGAATTGAGCTTGACGGTTGTTGAATGTCTTTTGTTTTGATGATGTAAGTCTCCTGGGAAAATTACATACATTTGGTGTTGGATTATTGCAAAGGAGGTGGGTGATCTGTCTGTGTTCCCCTGAAGCTACTGCCAAAGCATTTCATGTTACAGTTAGGTAAACTCTTAAGGCATGTACGTACTCTTTTAGATCTTTAAAAGAGGTGAAAGGATGTTGTGGAATGCTTTTCTGTTAGTTTCCGTTAAACATCTTCTCTTCTTAATCAATGTAACAGAGATAGAGAGTGTTAGAGATTCAATCTTTGTTGAAATTATAGCAAGAATCAGCTCGTGTGCAGCAACAATTGCATTGCAGAACTAGTCCATGAAAGAAAGGGTAACCAAACTTTACACTGTTTATGTGGTTATCACCTGTGCTATTTTGCCAGACAACATCAGTTTCTAATCATTTTCTTTTCAATATTCTTTGCATAGATAAAATCATAGCCATGATGGATCAGAGGAGATCTCCTG
>NW_013624169.1:0-681 GCF_000695525.1 Brassica oleracea var. oleracea
CCTCCTTCTGTATAACACTAAACAACGAGCTATCTTCCATCTGATACGCTGTTGCAATCATATCAGGAAGGTCTACTGGTTTACACATTGTAACTACTTCTCTCATCTCTTCCGTAAGACCATTCATAAAGATCCCTTCCCGTTGTGTATCAGAAACCCCTGAAGCTTGTGTAGACAAATCCTCAAATTGATGAATATACTCTGAAACTGATCCAGTTTGTCGAACCGCGAAGAAAGGTTGACTAGGATCTCGCAGCTTCACTCGACTAAATCGAGCAATCAATCTTTGTTTGAATTCAATCCAAGTCTCAAAAGGTCGTCTCAAGATCTCGCTGTTAAACCAGCTCAGAACATCACCTTTCAAACTGACTGATACCAATCTCATCTTCGTCATCTCATCGTATTCACCCATGCGAAAGAATCTTTCTGCTACAGCGATCCAGCCATACGCATCCTCTCCATCGAAAATCGGAAGCTCAACGCGTTTCATCATCTCTCGATAGTCACTTAACGCGTTCGGAACCCTAACTTCTTCAATCCTAATACTACGGTCAGGTTCCGAGGTCGACGTATGTACCTGATTTGCGCTGGTCATCGGAATCTGATTTGGATCTGCAATCGTTGGAGCTACCGAGTTCTTCGTCAACAGATTGAATAACTCGGTGAACTTATCTTCCAATC
>NW_013624170.1:0-681 GCF_000695525.1 Brassica oleracea var. oleracea
GCAAAGGTGTCCAATGGGACCAGCTCCGGAAGACAGATCAGAGGCAAAGGTCGCTGAACTGTTCAGAGAAAACTCCAGAGAATGGGATGTTGAGAAGATAGAAGGATTATTCCCTATGCTGGCAGGAGAGATCATGACCATCAAACCGAGTAAATGGGGAGGAAAGGATAAACGCATCTGGCTCAACCATAAATCCGGAGAGTATTCCACCAAAACAGGCTACTATGCAGCCCTGGAGAAAAATAAACCTGGCGCTCTAGAACCCCCCCAACCAGCACAAGAGTGGATTGACGATGTCTGGAAAGTGCCCATATCTCCCAAGCTGAAGCTGCTTATCTGGAAAATTAAACATAGAGCAATCCCGGTGGGTGAGATCTTAATGGCAAGACATATACTACCTACTGCTAATTGCATTCACTGTAAGGGCTCAGAGTCTATCCTCCATTTATTCTTCCACTGTCCTTTTGCACAAAAGGTTTGGGAGCTATTACCTGTAATAAATGGCCTAGCCCCTTTGCTCATTAACTCATTTAATGAGGGCTGGCGATTGGCATTGAAGGCCACCACACTCCTACCTACTGGACTTAATGACTGCCCCTTGATCCCTTGGGTTATTTCTGCACTCTGGACAACAAGAAACCTTAAGATCTTTCAACAGCGCCACTTCACACCCCAAGAGGT
>NW_013624171.1:0-681 GCF_000695525.1 Brassica oleracea var. oleracea
CTTATATATTGCCAAAGATTAAAATTGTGTCTGATGTGAAACATCTAATAATTTGGTAATGACTATCAATAGTTGCAGACGTTATGCTACAGTCGATCTACATTTTGCAAGTTTATTGATGAAACGTGTGAGGTTGGTACAATGACACGTTTGGAATAATTGTGCATGTATAGAAATCTCTCGAAGACTATATACAGCGTAAGAAATTCGTGTTCTTTCTTAATTTCACCCACACTGCCTACAAAATCGGATGAAGTCTGGGACTACTACGTAACTGATTAGTTATATATATATGTGAACAAGATCTCAGGCCATACTTACATGGACCGGGACATATATCTGGCTGCATTCAATTAGGAACAGTATCATAACTTTGTGCAGCCCTTCGTTGTTCGCACTAATACACATCGGATTTATTTATCTAGAATTAGATCGAAAGACAGCGACAATAAAGGATGTGATTTGGTTCTGCCATATTTACTCGTACGTGTCAATCATAATTATCTAAGTTTCAAGAAAAAAATAAGGCCAGCTAAGGAAAATATACACATACAACACAAATAATTTTTCAGTAAAATATATTTTAAATACTATATTTTAAAATTCATCTATGTTTGTATATTCTCATAAAATAATAGCTTTATTAAGAAATTAGTATATAAGAGCAAGTCCAACAATGAT
>NW_013624172.1:0-681 GCF_000695525.1 Brassica oleracea var. oleracea
CCGCAAACTGACGAAACCACATCTCCTGGTCCTCGGCAGAGAAGTGAGTGAAAGTCGGAAATTCCTTGCTGAGGTTCGAGTACATCATATTGTTGATCCATGCGCTGATCCCGTTCCCGGATCGGTTGAACCTAATATAAAAAAACAAATTATTAATAATGAATCAAATTATAATGAAAGGAAAAAAAATAGACTTTTAATTACCATGTTTGACGTCGTCCCTTTGAACATGGAGTGAGATAGGGAAGATGCTTACGACCGGGCTGTTGAACCAACTGGGCAACAGTCATCACTCCCGGAACGACTGGAGGAGCGGGAGAGGGTGCAGCAGTGGGAGGGGGTGCAGCAACGGGAGGGGGTGCAGCAGCGGAAGCAAAAACCGGAGCGGGAAATGAAGAATCCCGACAGTGGCTGCTCGACCCCCGAGAGTGGCTGGACGAACCCCGAGAGTGGCTGGACGAACCCTGAGAGTGGCTCCCCGTACCACTACGACCTCGTGGTGAGGCACGACGAGATCGAGACCGGGTCTGATCATCAGTAGACCTGTAAATTAAAAACAACATATTTAAAAATAGTTGTAATAAATATTAATTGAAAAATATATAAAATTAGTTATAATAAATATATAAATTAAGAAAAACACATTTAAAAATAGTTTTAATAAATATTAATTGAAAAACA
>NW_013624173.1:0-681 GCF_000695525.1 Brassica oleracea var. oleracea
CAGTCTACAGTGCAGATCACGACAGGGGCAGTAGGGGTGATGATAAGTAGACGAGGAAATAGATCAAAGCTTTGGAAGACAAGATCGACCTACTCATTGCTGAAAAAGAGCAGCTGCACTTTGTTGGTAACCCAAGCCAAGATACACCACCTGTTGTCCATGAGGTTGAGGGTTTGGAAGGTCAGGAAGAGCTGTGTTTCATCCACAACAATGGTAGCTGGTACAAAAAAGAGCTCAACTTTCAGTACAACAACTACCAACAGAAACCTTACTCCAACAACCAACAGATTGGTTATCCGCCTCGAAACAACCAGCAAGGCAGCTATCAACTTCAGCAAAACCCCTTATCTCGTTCCTCTGCTCCTCAAGAGAGCAGCACTGACACCTTGCTGGAACAAATCTTGGAGTCTCAGACTAGAAGTGAGAAGCATGTTGGTTATGAGTTGAAGAACCTTCATTCCAAGATTGATGGGAGCTACAATGAGCTCAACAACAAGTTCTCACATCTTGCTTCTACAGTCAAGAATTTAGAGAATCAGTTTGCTTCCATGAACACTCACCAGACTCGCCAGCAAGGATCTCTACCTGAAAATTCTGACCAAAACCCCAAGGAGGCCAAAGCTATCACCCTTACGAGTGGTAAGCAGTTACCTCCTACAACCCTCACCAGGGATGCTGAGA
>NW_013624174.1:0-681 GCF_000695525.1 Brassica oleracea var. oleracea
TGCAAGTCTAATTTTCTCTCTTATATAGCCAGACTTATGAGAAATCATAAAAGTAGTTGCATCCACCATATAGGAGTATATCTCCTCATAATCTATTACTGGTCTTTGTGAGAATCCTTGTGCAACATTAGCTTTATATCTCACGATTTCTATTCCTCACAAGACCCATTTATATCCACTGGTTTTAACATCATATGGCGTCTTAATCATATGGCCAAATACGCCTTTCTTCTTTAAACTATTTAACCCCACGTTTCCATTCAATCTGTTCTACGAGCGCACACTCTTATATTGACGTGGGTTCATGATCCTCGCTTATATTCATAAATTCAAGTGCTACCTTGTATCATCTTATGTCGACATTCCTTATTGTGTTCCATTATGCTCCAGGCATGATATAATCAATTGAGATTCATTATTATCAGGACCTTTAATACTTTGCAGCTTGGCGTCCCAAGCTACATTGTTTGGTACCTGTACCTTAGAGCCGGCCGGCCTTATCTCTATGTCTGGGATGGTTTCCTTGACCTCAGATTTGTTTTATCATTCTATGCACCTTTCTCTTTTGTTTCCGAGGATTCTTATCTTTGGAACTTATTGGTGTATGTAGACTCTGTAGTAACTTGATTGTGTCTTCTCTTGGACATCAATTTAGTTGGTGCTTTACAAGCTGGTTTATAT
>NW_013624175.1:0-681 GCF_000695525.1 Brassica oleracea var. oleracea
ACCGGATATGTATCTTGATGGCCATTATACATATCAATTCCCTAAATATTTTTTGCTTGATTTTTATCAATCCCCTAAACTCTAAGCAATAATCAGCTGAACCCCTAAATCTAAATCCGGCCATAATTTTTTTTTCCGGTCATGACCTTTTCCGGCCACAATCTTTTCAGCCATAATCTTTCAGTCAAACCCAAAGATATCAAAACTTAAATCCTAATCAATGCATATCTTTGACCATTGATGTTTTTTATTGTAACTGATCAAAATTTAAACTTTTATGATTGTTTTAAATGCATATCTTTGACTAGGTAGTATTTATCAAAATGTTATAACATATAGTCTTCGATTTAAATAGTTATGACATAGGCTAAAATAAATACTAAGTTGAAATCATTTGATCACATAGTTGTTTGTCAAAATTTATCTAAATCTAAACCGGCCTTGAAATCGGTTCATTATAGTTTGAACAAATGATATAAATTTATCTTGATCTAAAAAGCAACCTTGAAAACTGATTTTGTGATGATTGAATTATATACTGATCATATATACATACCTGATAGCATCTATTAGATAAAACATGGATTAGTAAATTGTTAGATCATACCCATATCATGAACTGATCATTTCCATTCATCCGCTTGTCATATAGTTTTATTAAAACTGAGCATGCATACATAT
>NW_013624176.1:0-681 GCF_000695525.1 Brassica oleracea var. oleracea
TGATTGCTTAGCGTGTGGTATTAACAGATCTCCGGGATCTCTGGGAATTTAGGGTTTTTCTAGTTTTCTAATTTAAACGGAAATCGACAGTGTGAATTTCGGTTCCCACAATGGACCTCATAATTAGATGGATATGCCTTTGGATAAACGACAAGACAATGGTCTTCCATAAGAGAAGTCAATATAGAGTCTATGGATCTTCTACTCAAAATTATTGCATTTTTAGCTCTTTCGTTAATAGAAAAATCACAAAATGGGCATGACAAGTAATGCTGGAGAGGTCTATTTAAATCTTTGATTAAAATTTACAAAAAATCCATATGTTTATACACAATGAAAATCCATATGTTTATACACAATCATGTATAGGCAGTAACCAACAAATCCAAAATCTACCTCATCACTATCATCAATCCATATCGAAACACCACTGCAAGCTCCTTAAAAAACCAGTGTCTTCAATGAAATCATAGACTACATACGTCCACCTTTGAAGAAGCCCAAAAAACTTTCTAGCCGACCACTGAAGGAAAGCTTCATGGAATCCTCTACAGGAAATCTTCTCAAGGTAATAAGAGGTAGCAAAGAAATTACTCTCACACAAAGTGAAGTTCAAGCTCACTGAAGAAGCGAGATGAGACGACAACTCAAATTTACTTCAAATTTACTCGAAACAATTCG
>NW_013624177.1:0-681 GCF_000695525.1 Brassica oleracea var. oleracea
TTATCTCTTATGGAATTCTCATGTTTTACTTTGAATTCTCTTTCGGAAGTTCAGAGAAAAAAAAACAGAGGTTTCCAGACAGTACTTGCCTCCACTCAGCCAAATCACACAGCAAAACCACAACCGTCTTTGCTTCTACTCGCGCGGAGAGAAGGATCAGGTGAAATAGTCACAGTGTTGACGTATAGGGTGTGACCAGAAAGAGTCGACCTAAGCCTACAGTTCGAGACGTTTTACACGGTTTTGTATAGACTAGCGTTAGCGTTGTAATCACTAAGACATTGTACCATAGTTGAAACGTTCTAACTCATTACCCAACCTATCTATACAAAAATCTTCCGGAAACCATCTGAACCATATCTTCAAACCTCAAACCTTTACTTCCTTTTTGTATTCACCATGAATTTCCATGATTCTTTATTCACCTTTCACTCTCCAAAAACTCCAGTTATATGCAACATGCTAAAAGAAAAATCACTTAAAGTAAAATAGAAACTGAAATCTGGTTCATGAATTAACAAACCTCTGAATGAGATCAAAGGAAGAAAAAAAAAATTTCAGAAATGAAGGATAAGGAGAAGAAGAAAACGAGACGTTGTCTCGAAGGTTTTTCTTTCAGAAGCATAAAAAGTTTATAAAATATTAAAAAGAATACTATGTGGATATTCTAAAGATTTCTTT
>NW_013624178.1:0-681 GCF_000695525.1 Brassica oleracea var. oleracea
ACTAGCAAAAACGGATTCAATTAATCATGCAATTAGGGTTTAACGATTAATGGATTTTAGCAAGACTAATAAAAATATTTATTAATCACTCAATCAGTTTCAAGGCTGATTTTAGCAATACTAGAATATAGATTTCAAGCATGAATTTCAATGAATCAGTTTCAATGTTGATTGGTATTTAGCATAAACTGTGAGTAAATAATTTATCTAGTATCTGAATTTATCAAACCTCAAGAACATATAATCAGATTAATCAATTTAATCGACCTTATCATACAATCTTAATCCTCTAGACATTAGATTTTATCATGAATCTATCAACCTGACATACGGATTCTCAATTCTCAAAGACATCCAAATCAGATCAATATAACCTATCATACGAATTATTTAGGGTTTTTTTTTTAAAACATACCAGATTACAAAACTATCAATCCTAGCAGATGATATTAAACCTCAAAAATCATGCAATCAGATCATTCGGATTTTAAACAAGTAAACCTCAATCAATCTATCAACCTATCGGATTATATAAGCAAAGCAAGCTAGCAACCTATTGGATTCAATCAATGTTTTAACAGGCTGGTCGGTTTAAACAATTTTAAATCAGATGAACAATTTACCAAGCAGGATAAGAAAATAAATCTATTAATTTAACGGTCAAACAATTCTAGCAACATA
>NW_013624179.1:0-681 GCF_000695525.1 Brassica oleracea var. oleracea
TCTTTTTTTCCTTATGTGTTATTTTATCTTTCTTATAGTTAGCAGATATTTCTTTTTGAATATCTAAAGGTTCTATTACTAGAAAATCTTAGGGTGAAACTCAAACCATTTAAAATTAACAGCTTTAATTTTGAGTTATGTGTTATCTTTTCTTGCCCTTCCATAAACTGACGAGAAAGGCCGATTAAGACATATTTTTCGACGTTTTTAGACTTCTAAATCCCTTTTGCGAAAGCACTTTGTTTGATGTTTCAGTCTTTGTTCGAGTCGTGTTTTGTGATTTTTAATTTCCGATATATTATTTTACATGGTTAACCAACTGAAGATAGATAACAAACCCATTTTCGGTGATGTATTTGTAATTATATAACTATAATATGAGCAAGACACATTGACAAGAGTTGTAGATATTGCTATAATTTCACTTTATTGAGGAAAAGGTAAATATAGGCTCTCCTAATAATTTGAGTTCACACATGAAAAACTTAGACATTGAACCTAATATACTAGTCTAAAACTGTGATGAACAATCATTGTTCCTTTCAGTTGTGTGCAGGGGAGTTAGGGATGATACGCGCACAATTGTCCTTGAGGAGAGGAGGGAAGAAAGGATTCAAAGGAAACATATGGGGCAAACAGTTTGCATCTAAAGTTGAAAACACCTTGCAGCATGCCGCTTCA
>NW_013624180.1:0-681 GCF_000695525.1 Brassica oleracea var. oleracea
AATGTCCCATAAGACCTCCTCCATGAGATTCCCTGAGAAACAACTCCGTCAAAGAACATTGGGGCACACACAAGTGGTTATCAAAGAACAAAAATCCAGAATTTTGATAGTATTTTCCATAAGCCACTTTGGAACATTTCTGAAATATTTCTTTGAAATCCGGATCAGTCACATACAAATCTTTGATAAATTCAAAACCAAGTAGTTTAGTTTCAAGGGCTGAGAGAAGAGTATACCTTCGGGACAAAGCATCAGCCACAACATTTTCCTTACCTTGCTTGTACTTGATAACATAAGGAAATGTCTCAATGAACTCAACCCAACGTGCGTGTCTCTTGTTCAGCTTCTGTTGACCCTTAAGATGTCTCAAGGACTGGTGGTCCGTGTGGATAACAAACTCCTTAGGCCAAAGATAGTGTTGCCACGTTTGGAGAGCTCTCACCAAAGCATATAGCTCATGGTCATAGGTGGGGTAGTTGAGTGTGACGTCTCCAAGCTTCTCACTGAAGTAAGCAATGGGTTTCCTATCCTGCATCAAGACAGCAGCAATCACAACTCCAGAAGCATCACATTCAATCTCAAAAGTTTTAGAAAAATCAGGAAGTACAAGTAAAGGAGCATGAGTCAACTTTAATTTTAACATCTGAAAAGCTTTTTCTTGGGCTTGTTCCCATTTGAAAC
>NW_013624181.1:0-681 GCF_000695525.1 Brassica oleracea var. oleracea
CTAGTATACATATCTCTTGAATCTCTTTCTTAGATTTTGTTCCATTTACGTTTTGATCCATTTCTGAAATTATCATAAACATTAAACAAAAATGAAACGTGAAATTTATTCATTGATTATATAAAGAAAACACACAATAATACATATATTGTTGTTAAAACAACATTATTCTTTGAAAACATAATTATTATACATTACAAATGAAGACTATTCAGTAGTCTTATTAGAAACATTTTCGTACTCTTCAAGAGTATTCTAATCCAGCTAATTTGCGAAATCAGAAGATTCAAGGTATGAGGTCCCTTCAACGTTTTCCGTGAGGTTCACCTCTTTAGCCTTTCCTTTTATGGACTCTTGATATAACTTGCTCAAATGTGGGGGAGTACGACAGGTACGGGACCAATGTCCTTTACATCCACATCTGTAACATACAGTCTCACTTTTCTTTGTGGTATCCTCTTCGGTTTCTTTGCCTTTAGGAGGTTGTTCAGATCTAACTCATTTGTTAGATCTAATACTTTTAGGATAGTAAGGCTTTCCACGTTTGTTGTTGAAACGCCAACCACGACCTCGGTTGGTCTGGTTTCTCCTTCCAGAATATTCTACCGCCGTAGCATTCGCTTCGGGAAATGCTTTGGCTCCCGTAGGTCGGGAATTATGGTTTTTGATTAGTAACTCATC
>NW_013624182.1:0-681 GCF_000695525.1 Brassica oleracea var. oleracea
CGCGGGTCCCGTAGCAGTCCGGGTGGCAGCGGAGCAAGCTCTTCGAATATCTCACCAGGATGGTAAACAGTTGGGCGACAGTCTATCTGGTCGAAACAAACTCTCTCGCGGACCTGTCTCAAAGGAGTCGCAGACCGATCAGACTCATCAGTGTCGGCACGTTCGGAGCCAGTCGCAGTATCGTCTTGATCTCTCCCTCTATCCTCACTTCCGCTTGCAACACTGCTCCCGACCTCAACACGATCGGCGTCTTCATCACGAATCATCCTATGAGCATCAGCGACCAAAAGACGCTGAGATAGAGTCATATTTTCCGTGTCCTGAAAAGCATCGCGATGAATCAAATCGAAATCGTCCAGAGGACTGCAGGGCGCTGACACATCTCTGGTCGGACTCGGAGAATCTGCGATGTCCTTCCCCTTCTCTTCTCATAACAATCAACTTCTCGGAGGCATATTCCTTAATCCAGGGGACGAGAAAATCTGCGATGTCCTTCCCTTTCTCTTCTCCCGATAATCGACTTCTCGGAGGCATATTCCTTAATCCAGGGGACGACTACAACCCCCAAACGATACCAACGAGTCTATACGAAGAAAAACCTATCTAGAGAGAGAAAGCAAAAGTAGAGAGATGGGAGAGAAAACAGGATACCTGAATCTGCAGAGAAGAATGACGAAAGCA
>NW_013624183.1:0-681 GCF_000695525.1 Brassica oleracea var. oleracea
GTTTTGGCGGAAAACACACAATTTTTCGGTTTTGGCGGAAAACGCGATATTTCGGTTTTAACGGTAAAACACTATTTCTCAGTTTTAGCAGAAAAACACAATTTATCGGTTTTGGCGGGAAAACACAATTTTTCAGATTTTGGCGGGAAAACGCAATTTCTTGAATTTAACGGGAAAACGCAATTTCTCGGATTTTGGCGGAAAAACGTAACTTTTCGGATTTTGGCGGGAAAACGCAATTTTTCAGTTTTGGCGGGAAAAACGCAATTTTTTGGTTTTGGCGGGAAACACACAATTTTTCGGTTTTGGCGAGAAAACATAATTTTTCGGTTTTAACGGAAAAACAAAACACAATTTCTCAGTTTTGGCGGAAAAACGTAACTTCTCGGATTTTGGCGGTAAAACACTATTTCTCGGTTTTGGCGGGAAAACACAATTTATCGGTTTTGGCGGAAAAACACAATTTTTGGATTTTGGCGGAAAAACACATTTTTCGGATTTTGGCGGGAAAACGCAATTTTTCGGATTTTGGCTGGAAAACATAATTTTTCGGTTTTAACCGGAAAACCCAAATTTTCGGTTTTGGCGGGAAAACATAATTTCTCGGATTTTGGCGGGAAAACGTAATTTTTTTGTTTTGGCGGAAAAATGAAATTTCTCGGTTTTGACAGGAAAACATAG
>NW_013624184.1:0-681 GCF_000695525.1 Brassica oleracea var. oleracea
AAAAACTCGTAAACCTGAACGCGGGCCTTTGTAATTCCTCGCTACTTTCTCGTACGATAAAACATGGGCCTTTGTAATTCCTCGTAAAGCTAAACACGGGCCTTTGTAATTCCTCGTAACTTTACGAGGAAATAACGAGGATAAATAATCTTATATATACTCCCGAGCGCTCACTCTTTCTTTCCTCTCCACTTCCTCTCCACTTCCTTTCTATTTCGTAGCAATGGTAAGTCTCTCTAATTCCTCTCTAATTTGATTAGTTTAGGATATATTAGGTGGTTAGTATAGGGAATTTAGATTTACGGGTTTTATGTTAATTAGTGTTGATTAGGTGGATAATGTAGGGAATTATACTGTTGATGTTAATTTTAAAAATTAATTTTTTTTTCCAGACGATTCGAAGACTTACTCCCTATTACAGATAGATGTTCGGTGAGCCTGGTAGTCGTTTAGACCCGTCATCTTCTTCAGCTCCCGGTTCTTCTTCAGCTTCCGGTTCTTCGGGTCCGCAGACTGTCCCCGAGACTCAACCTTCTCAGAGAGTCTCTCGGTCGTCTTCTTCTAGTGCACCATTGGTTCCTCCTGTGCCTCCTCCGATGGCTCCTCCGACGATACCTCCTCTTGTGCCTCCTCTGATGGCTCCTCCGATGCCCGCCGATGTTCATCCCGATTTGATGGTGC
>NW_013624185.1:0-104 GCF_000695525.1 Brassica oleracea var. oleracea
GAAGAGATATGAGGGTGAGAAGAGGATTCGCCGGTGATGGGAGCTCGGGAATGTCCTGAATCGCCGTGAGAGAGAGAGAAATCGCGGAGAGGATTGAGAGAGAG
>NW_013624185.1:227-681 GCF_000695525.1 Brassica oleracea var. oleracea
GGGGCAAATTGAAATTCCGACGGAATTGGTGTCCGTCAGTATATTCCGATGGAATTCCGACGACTTAGTGTTTAGGGTGTTGATTACAAGTTTCTAAATGCAAAATCCAAATCTTTGATAATATATATAGTATTTGCATAAAGATTTAACAATAAAAATGTTTTTATAACACGATTTTACACAACAACATTTTTTGTAGTGTAAGATTAGATGAATATGATTGTATAAGTATATGAGTGTTAAGATGAGATGTTGAAAACAATGATATGCATACATAAATATTTTAATGAGTTGTTATATTTGAACGGTTGCGATCTAATACTGTACTAAACACTTATTATGTGTTATTTTCATAGTTTTGGCATCTAAATTTATAGATTTTTATGTTTGAAATTTTTTAGAACCACATGTCGTCGGTATATTCCGACGAATTACCGAGGACATTTCCAAACTT
>NW_013624186.1:0-681 GCF_000695525.1 Brassica oleracea var. oleracea
CAGAGCCAGGTTGCGCAAAGGGGAGAGTGTGTTTGATTCTTGTTTACTAAATCTGAGTTCTTGGTGTTCTTGAGGTGTTCTTGGTGTTCTTGATGTGTTCTTGGTGTTTTTTTTTGGTGTGCTGAGATCGATTTGAGTCTGTAGAGAGTGTCTGATGGATTCAAATGAGTTAAGCATGGGGGAGAAGACAAGATCAAGAAGTGAAGAGAAGAAAGAGAGAGAAAACGAGTGTGTTTGGCCATTCTGGATAAAAACAGCTTTGGAGAGCTTTGGGATTTTGAGTAATCATGTAAAGGAAGAGCCTTTAATGGTGAGAGCTGCTGAGAATGATCAGACAGCAAGTTTGGAGGAGATTCAAGTAAAGGTTGAACCTTTAAAGGAGGTAGCTGCTGAAGAAGGTCAGACAGCAAGGTTGAAGGTTCATGAAGCCAAGGGTGTGATCTACAGTCTAAGACAAGGAAAGGACGAGTTGTATCAGCTTGTGGGGAGGCTCAGAGATGTAGAATCAGAGTTGGGTATGGTGAAAAGTCATACAGCAAGTCCGAGTTGGTGTCAAGGAAGGAGGAATCAAGATATGATCTTTAGCTCTCTTATGAAAGAGATATGTGAGTTGGTTAAACACATTTGGGATGTGTGGGAGATAAACAAGAAGCTGGATAGATGGAAGAGAGGTACAAGCTG
>NW_013624187.1:0-680 GCF_000695525.1 Brassica oleracea var. oleracea
AAAGAAGTTAATAATTGCTCAAGATGATTTATTAAGACAGCTTTTTTTAACTGTCCAAACCCTTGCAATCCTAATATATATACATACATCCACTCTTCATTTTACTTCACCATCCTCTAAAGCAACACTTCCATCTTAGAACGTGCTCAATTTGAAATTTATCTTTGGAAAGATGGCTTCCAAAAACTCAGCCTCCCTTATCATTTTCCTCACATTCAACATCCTCTTTTTCACGCTAACTACTGCTTGTGGCGGTGGCTGCGGTTCCATTCCCAAACCTAAACCTAAGCCCACCCCAACTCCATCCTCCTCAGGAAGCTGCCCTAGAAAAACTCTCAAACTTGGCGTTTGTGCCAATGTCCTAAAGGATCTTCTCAAAATTGAACTGGGCTCGCCACCGGTCAAGCCTTGTTGTTCACTCCTTAAGGGTTTGGTTGATCTTGAGGCTGCTGCTTGTCTCTGTACCGCCTTAAAGGCAAATGTTCTAGGAATTAAGCTTAATGTTCCCGTCTCTCTCAGTCTTCTTCTTAATGCTTGTGGCAGGAAGACCCCTCGTGGATTCATATGCGCTTGATCTACTATCAATGCTTCGATTGGAGAATATATATCCTCTCTTTTTCATATTCATCTCTCTTTATATCGTTCATTGAAATTACCTATTTTCAGTTTTTAATCCAATA
>NW_013624188.1:0-680 GCF_000695525.1 Brassica oleracea var. oleracea
AGCCTTTGTTGCTGAGATAAAGTATTGAACTTTGTTGAGAACAAGTCTGGAGCTCCAATCAATGCCAAGATAACGTGATCTGAATCCAACGAAGAGGCTAAGACGTGATCTTGACAACGTCAAGCTCGGGGATGTGCGTTGATGGTGTTGATGATCACGAGATGAGCATAAAGAGACCGAGCTCGTCGTGGTCTATCACACGCTCCTCTGTTTTCTTCTATTCCTTTCAGAGCTTGAAGCACACATAGATGCAGGTAAAGCCATGTCTCTTACGCCTCCCGTGGTGGGACTTAAAGACGCGGAGCCTTCTTTACGTCTTGGTGTAGAAGTTAAACCTCAAGCTCGTCGACGGAGAACATTGAAGCTTGAGCTGTCCGCAAATCACATCTCACGCAAAGGCTCGAACCTGTGCAGCTCTTTCTCTCTAGTCATGACATGATCCGGACAACAACATACACGGTTTCTGTAACTCCTCTCAACTTTCTCTCACTCTGTCTCTTCTTTAGGAGATGCTGAAGCTGTTTCCTTCGTGGAAAAGATGATGGTTGATGGAGTTCTGGTACGAGCATGAGACGGCGGGCTACAGACTTGAGCTTTGCCAAGGTAAAGTCTGCGATTGTAATCTTCACAGGCGAGCTTAACGCCTTTGCTGAGATCAGCCATGGTGGAAACAACACCGA
>NW_013624189.1:0-127 GCF_000695525.1 Brassica oleracea var. oleracea
TACCCAAAAAGAGAAAACTAATATGCAAAAGCGAAATGGTATATACAGGGAAAAGTAGAGAAATACCTTCAAGGATGGTAAGTGGGGGCAGATGCCCCAGCATCATCATCGTCCGGTGGAAACGTGG
>NW_013624189.1:139-680 GCF_000695525.1 Brassica oleracea var. oleracea
ACTTCTTCAATCTCAGCTTCACTTTCTGAAGAGGCTAGGGATGGAGACTTGTTTCCAGAGGCGGAAGGCTGAGTGGGTGGGTTCCTCCATTGTCGCTGGAGCTGTCTATCAGTGAGTGGGAAACCAAGATCAGTGGGCTGAGGTGGGGGCTGGGGGACTGATGTGTTCGCGAAGGCGAAGTCCGCTGAGCTACATCCAGCTATTCCTCCTCTGGTCAAGACATCGGCCACTTTCTTCATGAACTTGGCTGAAGTCTTTGCTTGCTTCTTCACTGTCTTGCTCAGCGCCTTGCACTTGTCCATCAGCTTTTCGATCGTTCTGTCTTGTGCCTTGTTCCATCGCTGAAGTCGGCTAATGTGGTCATGAGCATCACGAAGCGCACCAGGGGGAAGGACTCCATCATGCGGCTTGAAGTAGTAGCGTGGAGGTCCATAGATTGGTACAGATTCTTCCCTATGAGGTTCTGTGAAGTCGTGTCTCGTCGGAGCACTCCCTTTCCTTGGTGCAGCAATGGGACCGAGAGACCCGTGTTCTCCAAGAA
>NW_013624190.1:0-680 GCF_000695525.1 Brassica oleracea var. oleracea
AGAGCCTCCTGTAGATACTCAATCTTCTTTCTGCTATTGAGATACTGGGTGCGGCTCCAATCCACTATAGCCTTGCGACATTGTGAGATTCTGGAGGTAACCTGAGATCCAGGATGTTCATTCCAAGCCCTTTCTACAATGTCTGTTACTTGTTGGTTTGAACGAAGCCTTCTGTCGTATCTGAAAATTCTCTTTGGCTTCTTCTTTGTAGGATCGAAAATTGTAAGAAGGGGTCTGTGGTCAGAGATCTCATACCGAAGATAGTGACTACGACTGTGTGGGAAGATATCTGACCAGTCACTATTTGCAATCGATCTATCTAGTCTACAGTGCACAACATGTTTGCCACGCTTCCCTCTCCAGGATAAGAAGTTACCTGAGTGTTGTATATCAAAGAGATCGCATTGAGATAAAAAGCTTCGGAAAGGTACGAAACTATTTTCTGATCTATCAGCTCCTCCTGTTTTTTCAGCATTTTCAATAATCTCGTTGAAATCCCCTGTCAGGAACCACGGTCCAGGGCGTGATGCAGGGATTGCAGACAGAGTGTTCCACACCTCTTGACGGTTACGTACTTCAGGGGCGCCATACGTGAAGGTACTATTGAAGGACTGTCCCTTAACCACACTTACCGTGTCGATGTAATTATGGCAAGCTGATATAATTTGGATATCGATGTT
>NW_013624191.1:0-103 GCF_000695525.1 Brassica oleracea var. oleracea
ATCGAATTTATATAGAAAAAACGTTTTGTAAATACAAAAATACTAAATAATTTATAAAAAAAAATTCTAAATCAATTCAACACAACCAAATCACAATTCTAAA
>NW_013624191.1:220-680 GCF_000695525.1 Brassica oleracea var. oleracea
GAATGGAAAGGATTCGCCGGAGAGATCGTCGCGAGAGAAGGTGGAGAACGCCGGAAGGAGAGAGAGATCGCCGGAGAGGAAGAATAGAGAAATGGGGAAGAAGATGCATTTCGAGTTTATAAAACCTTGGGTCCGACGGATATTTTCCGTCGGAATTCCCTCAGTAATTTCAATTTCAATTTTTACGAAATATTTGGCGGCTTGTTTGCCTGGTTAAATGAAAATATTCCGAGGAAATTCCGACGGCCACTTAAATATCCGTCGGAATTTCCTCGGAATATTTTCATTAATTTGAGGAAAAAGAATATCATGTGCATGTATTTCTATGAATTTATATTGTTCCTCGGAATTTCCTCGGAATATTCCGAGGAAATACCGAGGAACTAGTGTTTGGGGTTTCAAAACATCAATTCTTTCTGCCGTATTTCATTTCTTATACAATTGTAATGCATACCATTGA
>NW_013624192.1:0-680 GCF_000695525.1 Brassica oleracea var. oleracea
TGTTTTTCCCGACCACAATTGCAGTCGCTAAATTTACGGACTGATTAGCGACTGACTTGCGACCAAAAAATAATCAGTAGCTAAAGAGTCGTTAAGTAAGGACTACGGAGTAACGTCGCACTTTAGTTGTAAATTAGCGACTAAAGTGTAACTAATATGTAGTCGGTAAATTACAGTCGGCAATTGGTCGCTAATTTAGCGACTGATTACCGACTGAATATGTGGGTGGAAAAACAATCGCTTTTCAGTCTTTAAAAATCGGTATAAAACACGTGAATGTCGTTTTGGAGGTATGTATACCAAATATATACGATTGAATATATCAGTCGCAAAATCAGTCGGAAATTAGTTGAAAATTAGTCAGAAATCAGTCGGAAAATGTTACCCGAAACATAGATCTCATACCCTAAACCCTAAAAATGGTTTTAAACTCCAAATTTTAAATATAAACCTTAAAACTATAAACTTTTCACACTTTAAATCTTAATCTAAACCCTAAACAACATTTCTCAAAATCCTATATTATAAATACAAACTCCAATTATAATATTTTAAAACCTAAACTCCAAAACTTAGATATAAAGTTTAACATCAAATCTTAGATCTATAACCCAAATACTATACACCAAACTCTAATCTCTAAACCTAAACCATATTCTCCAAATCACAAATAGCAAATC
>NW_013624193.1:0-680 GCF_000695525.1 Brassica oleracea var. oleracea
AGCAATAACTTTTTGAGAACATCAGCTTTATGTACACGCATATGACATGTACCTTTTCATTTACTTAAAGAAAAATGAACGAGTCTAAAGCTTCCACATGTTATATGAGCAAAACATGGATTTTTCTAAACTAGATTCGTTTAAATCGGAACATATTAAAGTGAGTTTCTTAAATTAGATTTTTAATATGTATATATACGTAAGAATACTTCTTATGTTTTTTAAAAAAAATAGAAAACTTCATCTTTTTCCTAAATTTTTAAGTTAATATCAATCCATTTCTATAATCCAAGATGAATAAATCCCTTCAACTCTCGTTTACGTTCTTAATTATCTGCATCATTCTCTCACAAGGTTTGTATTTACATCTTAATATATTGCATATAGTAATTCCATAATAAATTGATTATACTAAAATTTGACTTTTAAAATATTGTAAACCCCCATATAATAAATTTTGTTTACTATGTAAAACATAGCATTAAATTATCTCTTTGTATAAAATTCATAAATTTGCAGAAGGCTGGTAAATATAGAAAGTATGGTCAGAAATGTTTGCGTTAAAATTGAAAGGATCAACCCTGAAGTATTTAAGTGTTTTTTATACTTTATTTCATTTATAATTTTTTTAAAGTATGGGTTTATATATGATGAAAAACTATTATGATAAAATAATATTA
>NW_013624194.1:0-680 GCF_000695525.1 Brassica oleracea var. oleracea
TGAAAGTGGGATAACTTCTTCATGCCAACTCCTATGAGATTTATTCTTGGATCTTATTTTCAGAGTACAAGTGCTTGAGTGATGTAAGAACAGATGAGAGATTTGTGTATGATGAAGTATGAAGAATAGAAATGAGTTTAAGAGAATCAGAGAGAGTATGGGAGAGACTAAGAGATTAGGAACGTGTATGGGAGATTAGAGAGACTTAGTAACCAGAGAATAAGATCCAAGAACAAGTTTATGACGAAGAGAGACTCTCTCAGCTTAAAGGTTACAAAATGATCCCAAGAGGCTTATTTATGCCTTTACACAACTCAGATCATAAACCTAGATCCTAAGGCTGTAAATTAAAGATAAATGGATGTTTAGGATGAGAGGAAGCTGGTCTTTGATGTTCTGGTGCTAGCTGGTCGTGGTTGGACTGAATGGAGGGCTCAGATTGCTTCATTTGAATTGGATGGATAAGATGAGTCAAGGCTGTAAAGGTAAAGCACCTTTACCTTTCCAGCTCATTCCAACAGCTCACCTTATCCATTTGATTCTTCCTTTGCCTCCAAGACTCCCCAACGGACATAAGGAAAGGATTGGATAAAAGTAAACCGCCCTCACATTGTACATCTTGATTTGGGCTTAACCGTATAAGTTTTAGAGAATCTGAGTTTGATATAAGGAAAGAAAGA
>NW_013624195.1:0-384 GCF_000695525.1 Brassica oleracea var. oleracea
ATTTAATAAATAGAGGTCTCACGCCAAATTACTATATCTGGTTTCAATATGGAGAAAGTTATAATTATGATCAGAATGAAGCTAGTAGTAGCAATAGCAATTTTCAGGAATAACCGGTTGATCATCATTTGCATAATGAATATAGTTACCATCAGGAGGAGCAGATGGTTGATTATGATAGGGTTCATGATATGGTAGCTGATGCATTCGTAGCTCATGATGAAGATGAAGAACCTAACATAGATGCAAAAAAGTTTTATGAAATGTTAAATGCGGCGAATCATCCACTTTACAGTGGTTGTAGAAAAGGTCTCTCTAAATCGTGGTTGGCTGCTATAATGATGAATATTAAAACTGATCACAATCTATCTGAAAGTTGCATGA
>NW_013624195.1:399-680 GCF_000695525.1 Brassica oleracea var. oleracea
GACTTGTTTAAAGAGTATTTGCCGGAAGACAATGTGTCTGCTGATTCTTATTATGAGATTCAGAAACTGGTTTATAGTCTTGGGTTGCCTTCGGAGGTGATAGATGTTTACATCGACAACTGCATGATCTACTGGGGAGATGATGAGAAGTTAGAAGAATGTCAACTCTGCAAGAAGCCACGATTCAAGCCGCAAGGACGGGGACATAATAGGGTACCATACCAAAGGATGTGATACCTACCAATTACAAACAGATTGAAAAGATTGTATCAATCTGAGCA
>NW_013624196.1:0-680 GCF_000695525.1 Brassica oleracea var. oleracea
ATATCTCTGATATTTTGATTTTAAATATTAAAAAAATATTTTTTTTCTATCCTAATCAAGATCTAGTCGTTATCAATTATCAGGAAAACAAATTTCTCAGACAAGAACAGGAGGTAAAACCTCGGATTAATTTATGAAACCATGATCAGATTTTCAAAAAAAATTATGTAACATGCAGTCCTTAACAGTTCTAGTTGATTCAGATCAGATAAGAACATTAAACAGGACAATAATGATAAGTTTAAGCAAGTAACAGTCGGTTTCATTCAACATATAGCAGTCAGATTTTTTTAAAAAAATTGGTTAACTTTCAATCCTAAACAGTTCTAATGTGAAACTATCATCAAGAAAAGTTTTAAACAATTTTAAAATCAGTTTCAGATTAAGAACATGTTCAAAACAAGTTCAGGTTCGAGATTTTAAAGAGTTTATGGTTTCTGGTTTTATTTTATTTGCAGAGACATGTTGCTAAATATAGCTACATGGCTGCGGATGAGGGTATTTAATACTTTATGGGTTTTAGATGAGTTTTCGATGATACCTGAAAACTTTTGATTGGTTGATCGGTCTATCAGTTAGAGATCTTCCTGGTTAGCTGATGGATTGCTCGGTCATATTGTTTTTGTTGCTAGATATATGGTTGAGAGAGATTTTGGTTTCTGAAACAAATTTTCCGCCTG
>NW_013624197.1:0-319 GCF_000695525.1 Brassica oleracea var. oleracea
TTTATTTTCTTTGTGTTGATTTGTTTACAAAGTTCTTAATTTAATTTAATTTAATTTATTTGCTGGATTAAAAACAAACTTATGATGACAAGACTGTGATTAATACTTACTTTTATTGATCTTGATGTTACAATCTTTGATTACAGAGTTGCTGATAGAACTTAAAATTTTACAGAATTTTAGAGAGAAGGGAGAGCGATCTTTAGAGTGAGAAAGAGCTTGGCGAAATTGCCCGTGTCTTCGTTCTTCCTCATGGGTTCCTTTTATAGGCAAAGTTTGCGTATTGATTGGTTGCCACGTGTCGTCTTCTGATTGTGCC
>NW_013624197.1:443-680 GCF_000695525.1 Brassica oleracea var. oleracea
CACTTTCAATTATAGACATATCAGTTTTCCTGTTTGGGAATATGACAACTTCCTCGTCATTCTAATCAAACCAGGATGAATCGCGATGTAAGGAGCTGGATTTGCATACAAAGAGTAGTGTAGAATCACTAGGAAGTGGAATAATTCTCACAGGAGTTAGGATGAAGAAGTTATCTCACTTTCAAATTAAGTGATCCCAGTTTTCTTGTTTGGGAATATGACAACTTCCTCATCATT
>NW_013624198.1:0-680 GCF_000695525.1 Brassica oleracea var. oleracea
CTTTATATATCCAAATACAACTTCTCACATCGTGATTCATCCTAGTTATATTTGAGTGACAAAAAAGTTGTCATATTCCCAAACAGAAAAACTAGGATCACCAGATTTGAAAGTGGAATAACTTCTTCATCCTAACTCCTATGAGATTTATTCAACTTCCTGGATATTCTCCACTACTTTATGTATCAAAATACAGCTTCTCACATCTCGATTCATCCTGGTTTGATTAGAATGACAAAAAAGTTGTGATATTCCCAAACAGGAAAACTGGGATCACCTGATTTGAAAGTGGGATAACTTCTTCATCCTAACTCCTATGATTTTTATTCATTTTCCTGGTGATTCTCCACTACTCAATGGATCCAAATACAGCTTCTCATATCGCGGTTCATCTTGGTTTGATTAGAAGGACAAAGAAGTTGTCATATTCCGAAATATGAAAACTAGGATCACCTGATTTGAAAGTGGGATACTCTCCTTTGGCCAGATACATGATCTCTTCTTTGCCTTTACTTTACAGCTCACGCCAGCTTGCACATTTGAATTTGAACAAGCTGTATGGATAAGGTTTCTTATCCATAAACGGTCAAGAGAGCTCAGCACCTTCCTGGTTATGCATCGCGATTTTTGAGGCAGCATATGCCTTTAGGATCTTTGCTCTCTTGCCCACTTGTTCCCCA
>NW_013624199.1:0-680 GCF_000695525.1 Brassica oleracea var. oleracea
ACGTTTGTGCAGCTCTGCACTCAAAAGGCTCCAAAATCACCATATTTGTCCAGAACGTACCTGAACCTGTAAATACTCTAAAAAGACTCTATATTGTAGTAAATATACCTTAAAACACCTATATACCATGGCTAATAATGGGTAAAATCCATGGTATATCATTGAATAATGCTCACTAGGTTTACTAGATCAGGTTTCGCTTTACTCTAACAATCCTAGCTCAATTAGGACGGATTCAGGGTGAGATTCAAGTGTTAACTTGTGCCTACAACTCCTAGGTCAAGGTTCTAGCTAGCTATACTAGAAACATGCGTTAATGACAATCCTAATGATGAATATCACAACTAGCAATCTATAGTTGGGGCTAATCACTCATAACCTATTTGAACCCTAAATCTAACAGTAGAACTACTCAGACATAGCTAAGCAATTCATAACAACAATAAGGTAAAAAACTGCATAGATATTAAATAGATAATAATGGAGTTCCAATCACAAATCTCTCTAGATCTTCTCTCCAACTCTACTAAAATTCTAGAAAACCTTTTGTTGTGTAAAGCAAGAAAACAAGAAAACACTTTGGCAAACTATAAATATAAGGTTAAAAACTTGGCATGGGCAATCTTGTAATTTGGTGAAATCTTGGGCTCTAAATCGGCTGGAACCAAACGGGCTTCTGC
>NW_013624200.1:0-680 GCF_000695525.1 Brassica oleracea var. oleracea
AATCCGCATACCTGGCCTTAAATAAATCACCCGTAGTTGGCTCAAAGTGTTTTATAATCGTGGAGGAATCATATCCAACATATATCTCCATCCTCCTTTGAGGTCTCATCTTTGTTCTCTGCGGTGGAGCGATTGGAACATAATCGGCACAGCCAAATGTCTTAAGATGAGATATGTCTCGCTCATGACCCGTAAGCAATTGTAATAGGGAATATTTATGTTCACTAGACGGTCTTATACGAATCAGTTCGGCCGCGTGCAAGACCGTGTGTCCCCAAGCTGTGGCCAGAAGCTTAGACCTCATAAGCAATGGTCTAGCTATTAGTTAAATTTGTTTTATGAATGATTCGGCCAAGCCGTTCTGTGTATGTACATGTGCCACGGAGTTTTCCACACTTACCCCCATGGACATACAGTAATCATTAAACACTTGAGACGTGAACTCACCAGCATTGGTCTCTATCATTCCGACCTTAGCATAGTAAAAGGCCAGTAGAGAGCGCATGTATAGACTCTAGGACTTTCTTATAGCCTTGGCCGATCTCTATGATCTGAAAGAACTCTTTGTTTCCTTCGCCCTTAGTCTCAATATGAAAGTCATTCATTCGAATGTCTTTAAAGCTCAATAGGCAAATCTTAGAGCTGGGTGAATACAATGCATCAGATATCTCTAGATGCGT
>NW_013624201.1:0-680 GCF_000695525.1 Brassica oleracea var. oleracea
TTCTTGCTCCAGCAAGTGAGAATTCTTTTGTTCCTCCTCCCTGTGAAAATAAACTACCATTCCCTGGTAGATTCAAGAGGCAGCTGCTAGAGAAGTACAAGGCTTTGTTTGAGAAGCAAATGAGTGAAGCTCAGGTTGCAATGCCCATCATCGATGCTTTCATGCTGATTCCTCAATACAACAAGTTCCTGAAAGATGTTGTAGCTGCAAAGAAGAAGGAAATGGAAAGCATGATGATTCTTACCCATGAGTACAGTGCCATCATCCAAAGGCTTGATGTTCCAGAGAAGTTAGAGGATCCAGGATGCTTCACACTACCTTGTGCTCTTGAACCTATTGTGTGATTTTGGAGCTAGTGTCAGCGTGATGCCTTTGTCTGTTGCAAAGAAGCTTGGATTCACTCAGTACAAGAAGTGTAGACTCTCTCTGGTGTTAGCTGATCGTTCAGTGAAGTACCCTGTGGGCATCTTAGAGGACCTACCTGTGAAGATTGGAAGGTATGAGATACCTACAGATTTTGTGGTGCTTGAGATGGGTGAGGAGGCTCAAGACCCATTGATTCTTTGAAGGCCATTCTTAGATACATCAGGAACAATTGTTCAGGTGAAAGAGGGCACGATTGAGCTCCATTTCGGTAAAGGGCATGTTCTCCACTTTGACATCAAGGAGAAAATGAAGAA
>NW_013624202.1:0-680 GCF_000695525.1 Brassica oleracea var. oleracea
GCTTGGTTAGTTTGGTTTGAATCTTCAAGGATACTTCTTCGTAAAAATTTCGTGTTTGGTTAAAAGTTACATCTTCCTTTTTACTATCTCTTTTGGAAATACGATCTCCGAGGATTTTTGGGTGGTAATTCCGTCGTAACCGTTTTTGACCCCAACATACGTAGCGACCGAGCACGCACATAGCTCGGTCGCTACGTAGCGAACGAGCTCAAGCCAACTCTCCACTCACTACGTAGCGACCTGCAAGGCCTCAAAAAGGTCCTCCTTTGTGTTCTCATTTGAATTCTCATCGAAACGCTTTTCGTTTCGTCTCAATCGGAGTTTCCATTGAGATCTTACAACGAAAACAAGTAGGACTCTTCTTGGCTTTCCTCCACTCGCTACGTAGCGACCTGTCTGACCTTCACTCGCTACATAGCAACCTGTCAGGCCTCAGAGAGGTCCTCCTTTACGTTCTCTTTTGAATCCTCATCGAAATGCTTTTCGTTTCGTCTCAATCGGAGTTTCCATTGAGATCTTACAACGAAAACAAGTAGGACTCTTCTTGGCTTGCTTCCACTCGCTACGTAGCGACCTGTCTGATCTTCACACGCTACATAGGAACCTGTCAGGCCTCAGAGAGGTCCTCCTTTACGTTCTCTTTTGAATCCTCATCGAAATGCTTTTCGTTTCGTCTCAAT
>NW_013624203.1:0-680 GCF_000695525.1 Brassica oleracea var. oleracea
ATACTCCCTAAATTTGTGGACTAACCACTATAAAATCGCTATTCTCTGGAAAAACGGACACAACAAAGTTTCCAAACCTATTTGACCTTCATCATATGTTAGCGAATGATGCAACTATGCATTAAAACAATCTTTCCATATTTTTGAATTGTTTTCAAAATCTATGTGTTAACCCTAGGAAAATATTGGATTTTTCGTTAAATGCTCTATATACTGAAGCGTATGATCTTTAGTGTTGTTTTAAAATTTCTAAACACGTTCTACATTTGTATTAATGTATATTAAACCCTCTTTCATGGTACATGGACATCTTTTTAATTTTTTGTCAATTAATTTAGTAAAACTTCATAATACTCCATACTACTATAAAATCGTTATTTTCTAGAAAAACGGAGACAACAAAAGTTCCAAACCTCTTTGACCTTTATAATATGCTAGTGAAGGATGCAATTATGCATTAAAACATCATTTTCATATTTTTGAATTTTTCTCAAAATCTGTGGGATAACCCCTACGAAAATATTGAATTTTTCTGTAAACGCTCTATATACTGAAGCCTATGATCTTTAGTGTTGTTTTAAAATTGCTAACCATATTCTACATATGTACTAATGTAGATCAAATTCTCGTTTTTGGTACATGAGCATCGTTTTAATTTTTTCTCAATTAATTTAGTAAAA
>NW_013624204.1:0-329 GCF_000695525.1 Brassica oleracea var. oleracea
TTCTTTTTCTTTCCCTTTGACGGACTCCTTGTATAGAGTGCAAAGGTGTGCAGGGGTACGACATAAACGAGACCAGTGTCCCTTAATACCGCATCTGAAACAAGCTTCTTCTCGCTTCTGGGAGGTATTTCCTTGGTGTTCTTTTCCCTTAGGGCTTTGTTCAGAGCGGACCCACTGGAATGACTTCCTGTCTTTTGGATTGTACTTTCATCGTCGTCCACGGTAGTTTTGACGACCGCGACCGCGAGCCCGAAAGGTATTATTTTCCCTTAGTGGTTTCTTCGCATCTAATGCGTTTGCTTCAGGAAACGGTTTAGAACCAGTTGGAC
>NW_013624204.1:399-680 GCF_000695525.1 Brassica oleracea var. oleracea
TGAAAATTTGGTATATCCCCGCAACCTGTACTGTTGTTGCAGGGTGATGTGGCTCTTGTGGAATGTGGTGTATGTCTTCTCAAGCATTTGAGATTCGGTGATCGTTTCACCACAGTATCTCAATTTGGCCACAATTCCTAACACAGCAGAATTGTAATTCATCACTCTGTCGAAATCTTGGAATCTCAGACTCTGCCATTCATCCCAAGCAAGTGGAAGTGTTATATCTTTCTAATGATCAAAACGATCTTTCAGAGACTTCCATAGCTCTTTAGGGTCTC
>NW_013624205.1:0-680 GCF_000695525.1 Brassica oleracea var. oleracea
CTAAAATCTATTTTATTAACATAATATATTTTTATTCATTTATTATTCTGATGTTACAAAATATTACTTTAGTTTTATTTGGATATTATTTTTTAATAATTTAGTTTCTTTTTAAGTAATTTTAAAATTATCAAGAATATCATATATTTAAAATTATTTATTTAAATATATCCAAATATGATGTCTCATTTTTATGTGTGTTTGCGTTGAGCATATTTAATTGTAGTTTGTATATTTAATAACACCTTGTTGCGTGCCGTTCTATAGTTTTAATAAATGTGTTGTCATGTCATTTTTATTACTACTAACATTATTTTTAGTGATCAGTGATTACGTATTTTTAACGTTTTATATTATATATTATCGTATATTTTCTTACTCTTCATGCTTGCATTTTTTTTTAGAATCATTTTAATTAGATAATAGGTTTAAAGATGTAAATAAAACTGTGTATGTTGTAAATTTAGACTTTTTAGTGTAACTGAGCACTATCAATTATGGAAATTATATTATGATTTTATTTTACTAAATCTTTCTTTCGATGTATATTTTTTTGTTTTATTTTGTATTTTTACAATTTTATTGCCTTATTCTTTAATTGCAGAGAATTGTTATTTCCAATTTTTGTTTCATTTGAACCCAGGACCTCACCCTTTAACAACTCTCCCAACAAACAAATT
>NW_013624206.1:0-680 GCF_000695525.1 Brassica oleracea var. oleracea
TTACACCTCGAGGACGAATCATCAGTGGAGAAGAACCACCATTGCAACAAGAACAAGTAAATGAAGTCGAGGAACCTGAACAAGAAATTGATGACATCCTTCTTAGGGATTTAAACATAACACTCGTTAATTACACGTAACAAAAAATCATCGTAAAAGACTCGTAGGTCAACGAGGAAATAACGACGAAATATAAAAATAAAGAACGCGGGACTCGTTAAATCCACGTAAGCGAATATCGTCGTAAAGACCACGTAGGATGAAATCGTCGTAAATGTCACGTATATGAAATCGTCGTAAACACCATGTAAGCCAACGAGGAAATAATGACGAAACTTAAAAATAAAGATGGGGTTTGGAATATATGAAGTAGAAAATAAGGAATATGGGGTTTGGGGTTTCGGATTCTAGGGATTTAAACATAACACTCGTTAATTACACGTAACAAAAAATCATCGTAAAAGACTCGTAGGTCAACGAGGAAATAACGACGAAATATAAAAATAAAGAACGCGGGACTCGTTAAATCCACGTAAGCGAATATCGTCGTAAAGACCACGTAGGATGAAATCGTCGTAAATGTCACGTATATGAAATCGTCGTAAACACCATGTAAGCCAACGAGGAAATAATGACGAAACTTAAAAATAAAGATGGGGTTTGGAATATATGAAGTAGAA
>NW_013624207.1:0-680 GCF_000695525.1 Brassica oleracea var. oleracea
CAAACATCAAACCCCCAAAAATACTCCAAACCTCAAACCCTGAACTTAAACCTTACATATACATACTTCAAACCATATATCCATATTTAAAATATATACTTAATAATTTTAATACCCTAAATTAAATCTTGCATACAAAGTCATAAATCTAATATATTCAACTTACAATATAAATTTTAAACTTAAATAACAAATATATTCTAAAACTCAAACCATATACTTAACCTTAAACCCTAAACCACATACCTCATATTAACCTATATCATAAAACATTCAATTTTGATTTTTTAATATTTTATTCAATCACACAATTTCAAAATTTAAATACAAAATTCAGATTTAAAATTTGAAATTATGATATCAAATTATCTAAAGTTTTTTTCGTCAAATTATTTAAAGTTTCTATAGTTAATTATAATAACTATAAATAAATAAAAAGCAAATTCAATTGTTTTTTGACCCATTGATTTATTTGGATCAAAGGCCCAAAATCAATCTCCTTATCTATCCTCGTCCTTATTTTCTATTGGTAGAGACAATAATAATGAAGATCTCAATTATAGACCATTGATCACAATTTAATCAATGGTCCAGATTATTTTGTGTTTTTTTTTTCTGATTGGCCACACAATTCAACCCTCTCTCTTCCACAGGTCTAACGCCTCTCTTCTCTGTCTCTC
>NW_013624208.1:0-680 GCF_000695525.1 Brassica oleracea var. oleracea
TATGCAGAGAGATTGTTATGAGGTAAACATGACTCCATCGGGATAAATTTTTACAAATTTCAATTCTTTATCCCAAATAATATGTAAGATCTATATAATAATTTGTTTTATGAAAACAAAATAAAAAATGAAAAGATGTTTCAAAGTTAAGCTTGCGATATTAGATTTTATGAGTTTATGACTTACATAAAATTTTAATTAATAGATGTATTTCGGAAGAAAAGTTAATATTAGACATATTAATAACATAAATAAACATACATAAATTAATAAATTAAAATATATATTTCTGAATGAGATACTTTAGTAAAAAATGGACCTTTTTAAAATGCTTTATTGTACTGTTTTGAGTTTGTATTTGGTTTGTTTTTCAAATCATACTTCAGAATATAATTTGCTGAATTAAAAAAACTTAAAAAAACATATGTAAATATTTTTTACACTTTAAAAATTAATCTGGAAAACGTTGTGCGGCCAATAGCAAGATATATTTTAAGTGTAATAAGTCTGTTGCGAAGTTATGGAGCCATGAAAGACTAGAGTCTTGTGCTTACAAATAAAATCTGTTTTTTGATTTTTTCCTATTTAAACTAATTAAAATTGTGAGTTCATAAAATTTTAAATAATTTTTTATTTATTTTGAACTATACCTCTTTATTTGGTATTCAAAAAGAATAAAA
>NW_013624209.1:0-679 GCF_000695525.1 Brassica oleracea var. oleracea
ATCATCTCCACTACTAGCAACTTCAGTGTAAGACTGACAAGTGGACTGAGTTGAAGGTGAATCCTGGTCCTGGAAACTGATTTGCTTTGTGGCATGCATATGTTCAGGCCTTGCATCAACCACCTTCAGGCTTAGGGGTTCAGTTGAAATCATACCACCCCATGAGATGCTAGTGTTCAGGTATGGCAAAGTGGAACCTTTCTTACTCATCTGATGCCTAACGTCAATCAAGCAATTCACACAAGAATAATGAAGAAGACCTACATAAATAAAAAAAGATTAGACTATTTGGACAAAGATGATATAAAACATAAAAGAAAATCCTTTAAAACCTGGAAATAGATATAAAAGAGAGACTTAAAAGTTTCTAAATTGATATACTTCCACCCACATAAGAAGTCATATCTAAACGAACTCTGATTCGACAGTACTATCTTGAGTAAAACCAAATCGAGACGATTGGCCGAAATTAGAAATTTTCCGACCAAGAAACAAAACACAAGTTGTGACAGTCATCACTTTTGGAAAAAAAGGCGTTGACTTGAGATGAAAGGATTACCAAATCAGTAAAACAACATCAATCTCACGCCACAAGACAGATACAACGAAAAGGGGAAAACTTTGACAGAGAGATTAAACACCAAAGCTTTTCGAACAAGAAGACAACAGATACAGAGGG
>NW_013624210.1:0-679 GCF_000695525.1 Brassica oleracea var. oleracea
TAGTGAGGCCTTGGAAGACTTCGCTTCATGGTCAGGTCTGAGAATAAACGCGACAAAGACTCAGCTCTTTACTGCAGGAGTAAATCAAATTGAAGCTAGCGCTATGGAAAGCTTCGGGTTCACTGCTGGTTCCTTACCAATCCGTTATCTTGGTCTCCCTCTTATGTCCAGGAAGCTAAAGATATCAGAATATGAGCCTCTACTTGACAAATTAAACAGAAAATTCAGATCATGGACAGTGAGATTCCTATCTTTTGCAGGAAGAGCACAGCTATTGGCTTCAGTTATTATGGGAACAATTAATTTTTGGATCTCAACTTTTGTTCTTCCTAAGGGATGCATCCGTTTGATCGAATCTATGTGCGCAAGGTTCCTTTGGTCAGGAGATATGGATCGGAGAGGGCAAGCGAAAGCATCTTGGGCTACTGTATGCCTTCCAAAAGCAGAAGGAGGTCTAGGCTTAAGGAGCTTAACAGCTTGGAACACAACCCTGTGTCTGCGCTACATCTGGTTACTGTTCTCAGAAAAAGTTTCTCTATGGTCCTCTTGGCACAGATTTCACAGCCTGAGCCACAGTAGTTTCTGGACTATTCAAGCTTCTGACGCTGATTCTTGGATGTGGAAATCTCTCTTGAAGCTGCGCCCTTTAGCTGAAAGATTCATTAAATGTGAAGTGGGC
>NW_013624211.1:0-679 GCF_000695525.1 Brassica oleracea var. oleracea
ATATTGTCTATCTCCATTTTTAGTTCTCTTTTGTAATATATATTGGAAAGATGTCTACCAATAGCATTCTTCGGAATGTTGTCTTACCACTAGACTCTTTTCAACCATATAATCTTTTAATCTCTAATCAGTGTTTTGCCTATTTGCAGGGTCATCAACATCTAAAACCTCATATTCCTTTCTAATGTTAAAACCATCCACATCATGAGACCCCCTTTTCAGTATCCTTTTCTCCTATTCTCATAATCAACTCTATCACACTCATCAATTTTTAAAGTTTTTAATTTTTAACATACTTAAACATAGAACCCACAACATATTTTACCAATTATATTTCTTTTTATGTTTTTCGGATCATGTTTGACATTTTATTTTTCTTGTTGAAGATCCTAAAATTGACATGTATAAAATAATATTTTAGCATCATAAATATTTTAATTACAAACATAATTATTATCATGAGGATTTTACTTATAGAGTTTGATAGTATCATATGAGTTATGTTAGATAAAGCTAATAATTGTATATAACAAAATTATTGTATAGTCTTAGAGTTTAATATCTTGATAATACACTTTTTCTCTCCCCACTTTGTATTCTTCCTCTCAACATTCAAGTTCTTGTTATAGTATCATAGCATCACGGTCTATCTTCATCATGAGTGTATCGCGATACTAAT
>NW_013624212.1:0-679 GCF_000695525.1 Brassica oleracea var. oleracea
CCGTAGCGTCGAAGCTCAGACATCTCTGAACTCACGCCCTCATCACGTAGTCCCTACCCATAACTATGTATATACATATATATAGCAGTTCTTAGCATCAATCATTTCACACAATCGTTGAATCCTCTATTATCCTAATTCCAGTTAATAATCAATATCAATAATGAACAAGCAAAACTCTCAAATAGACTCGATTCACAAAGACGGATCATATTTCGAAACTAAACTTTCCATAATGGTAGTACTAAACTAGCTCGGGATTTAACCGAATAGCCCTCACCTTAGCAACAAGAAGAAGTGGTATCTATGAACTCCAGATGCTCAAATAGACTCCAAATCTGAAATCAGGGCGAAAAATCGAGTTAGAATGTCTTTCGAACGGTTTAAAACGGATCTGGTCAAGGTTTATGGAAAAGTCAACTCGCTGGTCAAAGGTCAATCCGGTCAACCCTTGACCAGAAATCAATTTGTGGTCACCGGCAACGGTCACCGACGGCGACGGCGATGGCTTACCGCCGGTGACGGCGGACGACGGCGACGGCGATGGCTTACCGGCGGTGACGGCGGACGACGGCGACAACAGAAGGCGGAGCACGGCGGCAGCGACGGTGTTCCGGTGGTGGCGAGGCGGTGGTCCGGCGGCGGAGGCGATTTCCGGAGGCGGCGCGTATAACGCACG
>NW_013624213.1:0-679 GCF_000695525.1 Brassica oleracea var. oleracea
TAAATTAGTAGATTAACCACTATAAAATCGCTATTCTCTAGAGAAACAGAAATAACAAAGGTTCCAAACTTCTTTGATATTCATCATATGTTAGTGCAGGATGCAACTATGCATTAAAACATTATTGTCATCTTTTTGAATTTTTTTCAAAGTCTATGTGTTAACCCCTACGAAAATATTGAGGTTTTCAGTAAATGCTCTGGTGTTGTTTCAAATTTTCTAAACCCATTCTAAATTTATATTAATGTATATTAACCTATTTTTCATGGTACATGGAAATCGTTTTAATTTTTATCAATTAATTTAGTATAACGTCGCAAAACTCCCTAAATAGGTGGATGAACCACTATAAAATCGCTATTATCTTGATAAACAGAGATAACAATGGTTCCAAACCTCTTTGACATTTATCATATGTTAGTGCATGATGCAACCATGCATTAAAACATTATTGTCATATTTTTGAATTTTTGTCAAAATCTATGTGTTAACCCCTATGAAAGTATTTAGTTTTTTAGGTAAATGATCTATATACTAAAACCTATGATCTTTAGTGTTGTTTTAAATTTTCTAAACACATTCTACAATTGTATTAATATATATTAAACTCTCTTTTATGGTACATGGAATCCTTTTATTTTCTTATCAATTAATTTAGTAAAATTTCATAATACTCCCA
>NW_013624214.1:0-679 GCF_000695525.1 Brassica oleracea var. oleracea
CAGTTAGCTGCTCTGGTCGCGGCCCTCACAGCTCCCGACGGCCAAACGAGCCGCCCTCAGCAGATACGCCGTCGCCTCTTTAACACAAACCCGACGGTGACCGGAGGCGAACATCTCTCAGACGACTCCGAGCCTAACGAAACCCTTCTCGCCGACCACCCCCCGGTAGGTTCTGACCTGGCAACTATACGTGAGCTCGCTGAGCTCAAACTCAGTTTCCAACAAATGAGCGAGAAGATCCATCAAGTACCCAGCGCAAAGCCACCGGCAAAGGTCGGCAAAACGACGCTCAACGACAGGACGACGAGGAGGAAACCCCGAAGGATAATGGTGGGGGAGACTCCTCCGCCGACGAAGAGCATCCTGCTAATCGCAGACGCATCGAGGTTATACTCTCTCAACAATCTTTGTCGTCTGAGGATGATATCGACGATACGCCTGTACTCGGAGATCTGAGAGACATCCTGAAGCGGAAGTTCAAGTCCGAGAATGATAGCAGCCCCAAGCACACAGATCTACGGACAATGCTGGACACACGTAAGTCTCGTCGTATTTCGACAAGCGACGCTAACAACAACAAAGGACCAATTACAGACTTCCGAGATAAACTCAACGCTGGCGCCCGCGACCTCCGCATACAGCTCAACCGTTCAAAACCAACAGACTTACGACGACAGTT
>NW_013624215.1:0-679 GCF_000695525.1 Brassica oleracea var. oleracea
CACATGATCAGAAAAACATATGAGTAGAAAACATCATTTAAAAAAAATAGACATTAATATCAAAAATATATTATGTATGTTAATATCATTTAAATTTAATTACATATCCTATCAAATTTTTTAAAAAAAATTGTTTGGATTAATAAAATTGATTTATACGTTCGCACCAATTTAATTATATATGTAATAGTTACTGACTTTTAATTATTCAATATATATTTATTATTTCATAATATGTAAGAACATATAATACATAAAATAATTTTTATATATAATTTTTATCCCGCGCAAGGTGTGGATCTTAATCTAATATACGTATATAAATGATACTGCTGAATATGGATTACGTTAGAAACTGGCAACAATGGTACAAACTAGTTTGTGTGTACAACATAAAAAATCAATCTTGGTATGCAAGAACCAATCCTAATCGAATCACGGCTTTAACCACTAAGCAAGAACAAAATGAAGAGGGACACAAATGTGCAAAGACTAAACAAAACACATGTTAGAACTTGATGAAACACATGTTAGCTTTCTAAAGGACGAGGCTCTCTTGGTAGCGAGCTCGGAGCAGAAGATTGGAAACTTGGGTTTATAGGGCAAGACTTGGCAAATGAGATATACCGATATTTTTGTCTTCTTCAGGAGTGTAGAAAATGATGGTAAAAAAAAAAAA
>NW_013624216.1:0-679 GCF_000695525.1 Brassica oleracea var. oleracea
ACTGATTTCGAGTCAGCGCCTAGGGACGGTTCTGTCCAACTGAATTTGTCCAGGCCACTCAGTTCCTTTGATGATCAAATGGAGATGCTGTCCGGAGTTAGTTCAGTTTTACGGGTTCAGATCAGTCGAAGTTCTGCTCGATACTCCGCCGGGAAGTCCGAAGAACTGTCCAGAAGCTAAAAGAGGTTCTGTCCGAGTCAAGATCAGTTTGTCGAGGCCTGTCAGTTTCTTCATGGTGAAGCCGAGGTTGTGTCCAAGACAAGATCAGTTCAGTCCAGTCCAGTCAAGGCGTCCCTTGGGTTTTGGCCAAGTTCTCTCCGATCAACCAGCTGCTTCTCGCCTAGAACACTGTGAGTTGGGTTGTGTGAATTCTACTTGGAATTTAGGGTAGTTTTGTGAGTTGGTTTTGTTTGAGTTCCACTTGGAACTTAGGGAAGATCGAGTATTCATATAGAGTAGAATGCTCACATTCTTGCATGGTAGAGTCCTTGGGGTTATTTATTAAACCGGACTCAGTTTAGCACGGGCTAGCTGAGATGAAATGGAATTAAGACTGAGATAATAACCTGACTAGGACGAGGATGCATCATGACTTATATTCTTGCGTGTTGATATGGTTGAGTGCAGGTTCTCGTTATCTTTAAAGATAGTGTCGTAGCATGAGGCCGAACTATCTGGG
>NW_013624217.1:0-198 GCF_000695525.1 Brassica oleracea var. oleracea
TCCGTGATCAACCATTGTGTTATTAGTAGGCTGCGGTTGTTGTCTGTTCTGTCTTTCTAATCTTGCGAGCTCCTCGTTACTGAGCGTGAATAATGGTCCTTGTGCATTGCTCCGAGTATGTCTACTGGTCATGCACCTGGATCATCAGCTGGAACAAAGAGAGAAAAGCAAGTTAGATGCTTTAGACTAAGTATAGAA
>NW_013624217.1:330-679 GCF_000695525.1 Brassica oleracea var. oleracea
TCTACACTTTATTCTTATGAGCTTTCAACTTAGCTAAAACTAAAAATGGGGTTTTGAATTAAGTAGTGACTTGCAAGTAAATTAAATGATTTTAAAAGGTTTAGATTCGATATTAAAGATAAGCCGATCTAGGGTTTCTTATCGGGTGTTAAAACTTAGACAAACATTTATTCAAGCTCGTTGAGACATGATCTAGAACACGGATCACTCTTAGTAAAACAACCCACTGTCATGGCGCTGTTCCCTTTGCGGTTCGACCTTGACGCCTAAACTGTCATTTGGATCAAGGGTCGATCGCAAGTTATAGAGATCAAGTCCGATGGGTTCACTGAACACTCTAGTATCTACT
>NW_013624218.1:0-679 GCF_000695525.1 Brassica oleracea var. oleracea
CATTTTCTCGTCGACTTCATCTCTATACAGATTTTCAAAAAAGCTGAAGGCACTGAAACCAGAGATCAGGTCTTTAGCAAAGGATAGCATGGGGAACTTGACAAAGAAAACGAATGGAGCTTACGCAGATCTTTGTCAAAAACAAGAACTTAGTATGCGTGACCCATCACAGGTCAATTTGGAGATTGAGAATGTTGCCTATGAAAGATGGGATAAAGTTTCAGGTCTTGAGGATAAATTTTTGAAACAGAAGTCAAAACTGCATTGGCTCAATGTTGGTGATAGGAGTAATAAAGTCTTTCACAGAGCAGCTACTGCAAGAAATAATCAGAACTCGATTTATGAGGTGCTATGTCGCGATGGGAGAGTGGTTCATAAACAAGAGGAGATCAAAGAGGAAGCTGAGAGTTTCTTCAGGGAATTTTTACAACATAAGCCACCAGATTTTGAGAGCATAGAGATTGATAAGCTGCGCGACTTGCTACCTTATCGTTGCTCTGATACAGTACATGAGATGCTACTGAAGGAAATCACAGCAGAGGAGATAACTAAAGTGCTATTTGCGTTGTCGAGCGATAAGTCACCGGGACCAGACGGTTACACAGTGGAATTCTTCAAAACAGCTTGGCCAGTTATTGGAAAGGAGTTCATCATTTCGATTCAATCTTTCTTTGAAAAA
>NW_013624219.1:0-679 GCF_000695525.1 Brassica oleracea var. oleracea
TGAAGACTAGTGTTTCTTTACCCCGCGTGTGGACCTCCTCAACGGTGCCGGGCTCGTCGATGGCTTTGTCGGTGAAGGCTCTCCATGCTCAACTTCAACGCTTGCTTCCTTACGTGAATCTTTAAGCTCTGCCCGCATCTGCTCAAATGTCTCAGCCATCTGTTTCTGTAGCCTTTGTTCCATTCCAGAGAAGTTGTGCTCAAACAACTGTGTCACAAAAGCCTTCATGTCTTCATTAAAAAGATCTTGCTTTGGGCCACTTGCAAGAACCTTATGCTTCCTCTTCTCCATACCACGATCCGGAAGCCTCTTCTTACCCCTCTTTGATCCAAAACCAACGTTCTTTGATCCTTTCGAAGTCTGAAAGTCGTCATCACTCTCGGCTGCTTCAACATTCACGCTTGCTTCATCATTCACAGCTGATTCGTCATCAAGAGATAAAGAAACCACTTCATTTTCTTCAGTTTCCCCAACATGCTCACTAAAATCATGCCCATTCTTTATCAACTCCATCAGAACCTTGATTCTATCATCCTTCACATCATCATCTCTGCGAAACGCCTGAGCTTTGACAACATCATAATTTCATGTCCGTGAGATGTATGGGTAGATGTCATCCCACACAAGAAATTTAAATAAAGTTAGATCCTAAATACTCATTTCAAACCGGATGGAGTCA
>NW_013624220.1:0-679 GCF_000695525.1 Brassica oleracea var. oleracea
TAAGACCGTTACTAAGTTAGACAAGGCCTCCTGCCATGAATCTAACTCCAAGTAATGGGAACCTGCATGAAAAGCAAGTCAACAACCTATATTTAATTTAATCACACCATTCACAATAACAAGACACTAATTAACTATGAATCGAGTCTAACTCTTAACACTGTATTCCGGTGTTACCACTCGCACCAAGGTTTCAACTCTCTACTATACACGACACTCTAATTGGGCCCGCCAAAATCATTCTTCCTCCACACAAGGGACACCAGCAATCCCTTCACTATTACACCACACAGGCGTAGGCGATCGAGAATCACCCGGTCACGGTCCTCAATCGGAATCGCCGTGCCTCGGTCCTCTATCGGACTCGCCGGGGACTGTCACATCCACGTGTGACACTCGGCCTTGGTGATCAACCAAGCTAAACCGAGCCCACCACTTTCCGGACCACGACCGGCTTAGTGGTACCAATTTGAGGAAGCAATGACCTGCCAAGAGTAGAACCACCACGAGGTTCTCAACTCTATCTCACACACTTGCGAGTTACCTAACACTCTAGTAATCTCAATTCCTAAGGAAAATACTTGGCTCTAGAATCCAAGTAGGATTTTCTGACCAACATGTACTCATGACTAACTCACTAGGATTCTAACACATAACCAAATAACCTAATTCTAGCAAC
>NW_013624221.1:0-679 GCF_000695525.1 Brassica oleracea var. oleracea
TCCCGTTGCTCACCTTGGGGTGGTACGGTGAGACCAGAGGACTCCCTGGAGTTCGTTGGCCCATTTGCCTTTTTTGGCCTCTAAGCGTTTCTTCAGTCCGTCGAGAATGGTCTTGTTGATTGTTTCAGCCTGTCCGTTGCACTGCGGATATCTTTGAGTCGTATCTTCCATTTTTCGCAGAATGCTTCGAATCGGGTGGAGGTGAACTGAGACCCGTTATCGGTTACGATCTCGTAAGGAACTCCATGCCTACAGATGATGTTTTTCCATACGAAATTCTCGACTTGGACGTCCTTTATACTTGCGTACGAGTCCGCCTCTACCCATTTTGAGAAAAAATCGGTAAGGACTAGAAGGAAACGCTTTTCCTTTGAATTATGCAGAGGTCCGACAATATCCATGGCCCAGCGCATAAAGTGGTAGGGCGATGTGATGGAGGAAAAAACTTCGGCCGGTTGTCGGATGGTTGGTGCATGCCTTTGGCATTTTTCGCATTTTCGTGCTAATTTTTCGCAATCTCCGATCATTCTCGGCCAATAGTATCCATGGCGTTTGATTTTCACGGCAAGTGATCTCCCGCCGGAATGGTTGCCGCAGGAGCCGGAGTGTATTTCCTCCATTACTTTTCTCGACTTTTCTCCTTCCAGGCACGTCATGAGTGGTCCGGAGAATCTCCATT
>NW_013624222.1:0-165 GCF_000695525.1 Brassica oleracea var. oleracea
CAAAGATTAATTAATATAAAATGTGATTTTACAGCCTATTTATTTCTAAGGTCGAAGAAACATTCTCAGGTATATCCACAAGTGATGTAGACAAAAGGAAAGATCAACACTTTATTAAGTGGTTGAAGAATCATGTATTAACTCAAACTCTTAATTTTTTCAGGT
>NW_013624222.1:273-679 GCF_000695525.1 Brassica oleracea var. oleracea
TAAAGGTCACCACATCACAGACGTATTTCACACGAGGCTATACTTTTCACACATATGAGTATGGTAGACAGCGGGCGACCAGTAACTATGGAATATGTGTGAAATGGGAAACATATTTCTACGGGATCTTGATGGAGATTATGGAACTCGAATTCCTAGGTATATTAAAGCTGAAATGCGTCCTCTTCAAATGTGAATGGTTCGACCCTGTCGTCAACGGAGGTGTTCGGTTTAACAAATTCGGTGTAGTTGATGTCAATGGTGGACGAAGGTACAACAAATTCTTTTCTCGCCATACATGAGCAAAATAAATTAATTTCTACGTTTTTTTTATTTTTACAGGTACAACAAATTCGAGCCTTTCATCTTGGCTTCACAAGCAGACCAAGTTAGCTTCCTTCCATAC
>NW_013624223.1:0-119 GCF_000695525.1 Brassica oleracea var. oleracea
TCTCTTTATTTCCGTGTATTGACTAGATCTAGATCTAGATCTAGATCTAGTTTTCTATTTAATTCCTAGATATACAAAACTCTATAAGTATGAAACTCTTTCATTTTAATAAATCAGAA
>NW_013624223.1:405-679 GCF_000695525.1 Brassica oleracea var. oleracea
CTTGCCCTATAATAAACATTTTTCCGATTGTATGAACGAAATCCCCACAACATAAGAGAAACACTTATACACTTTATTGAACGGTAAAGGGAATACTTACAATTCGTTTTGAAATTTTGTTATTTCATAGTTTATGATCATCTATACAAAGATTCCTCAATGGTATGCATTGCATTTGTATAAGAAATTATATAGGGCAAAAAAATTTGATGTTTTGAAACTCCAATCATGTGTTCCTCGGAATTTTCTCGGAATAGTCCGAGAAAATTCCGAG
>NW_013624224.1:0-307 GCF_000695525.1 Brassica oleracea var. oleracea
TGAAGGTCGGATCAATAACAGAAGTTAGGTATCCAGACTGGCTCGCTCACCCGGTCGTGGTCAAAAAGAAAGCTGGCAAATGGCGAGTATGCGTCGATTTCACCGATCTCAACAAGGCCTGTCCAAAGGATTGCTTCCCACTCCCGCACATCGACCGTCTGGTCGAAGCAACAGCAAGGAACAAACTCTTATCATTTATGGATGACTTCTCCGGGTACAATCAGATCATGATGAATCCCGACGATCGTGAGAAAACTGCGTTCATCACCGATCGGGGAACATATTGCTACAAAGTAATGCCTTTCGG
>NW_013624224.1:342-679 GCF_000695525.1 Brassica oleracea var. oleracea
AACAGCTCGGCAAGACTATGGAGGTATACATCGATGACATGCTCGTAAAGTCTCGTGACGAGCACAACCACGTCTCCCATTTGGAGGAGTGCTTTGCCAAACTTAACGCCCACAACATGAAACTGAACCTTGCAAAGTGTAGGTTCGCGGTGGCATCAGGAGAATTTCTCGGGTACCTAGTCACGTGTCGTGGGATCGAAGCCAATCCTAAGCAGATAAACGCGTTAATAGAGATGGTCTCGCGAAGGACGAAACGGGAAGTCCAAAGGCCAACCGGAAGAGTCGCGGCGTTGAACCGTTTCATCTCGCGCTCGACGGATAAGTGTCTTCCTTTCTA
>NW_013624225.1:0-679 GCF_000695525.1 Brassica oleracea var. oleracea
ACAATCAACAAGTCTATAGGTCTAGATCTCATTCAATATAGATTAATTCACTGTCGTGGCAAAAATCCATATGCTAATCATGAATTAAACATCAATTGTCGTTGGCTAACACAATCAAGCATGCATAAATCGCAAGTCTACTAACCACTTAAACATCTCGGACATCAACTGTCGTTGGCCAAGTATGTAAAAGACAATACTAAGTTCATTCAAGCATTTAACAAACACCTTTCGGGCGTAAAATAGCTTAAGGTTTAGATGAGAGTGATCAAGTCTAATCTAGCATTAAGAACACTTAGCAAGCATAAAACAATGTTAATCAAGCAATAAACATCCTAAATATCCACTTAATTACCCTAATCTATTTAACCCATGAATCACAAAGTCACTACTCACTAATCTCCATGAGAAACCTTAAACCCATGTAAGGATCAAGGTTAATCATGTTAATGAGCAAGAGAAACACAAATATAAGATAAAGTACTTCCTTAGATTATGAAAAGATTCAAGTTTTTACAAGTTTAGACAAAGTTTTGAGAGAAAATGAGATAAAACTAGGGGTTTTAGGTCTAAATATATTTATAAAGTGGTAAATCTCGAGCTGGTTTGACCCCACGAACCAGAGTCAAACTGGATTAGACCGGTCAACGTTTTTAATTTCGTAAATGGATCATCGAAG
>NW_013624226.1:0-679 GCF_000695525.1 Brassica oleracea var. oleracea
TGTATGAGTACTCATTCGTGGGTTCATGATCCTCGCTTATCTCTTTAGGTTCAAGTGTTATTCTCTTATGCATCTTTTATATACAAAAGTGTGTGTGTGTCGACACTTTCATGGGGTTCCATTATGTTCCAGACATGATTTGATCACTTTGAGATTTCATTATCCAGGACCTTTTTTACCTAGTAGCTTGGCGTCCCAAGCCACATGGTTTGGTACCTTAGATGTGTAGCTGCGCAGCCTTTTCTCAATGTTTGTTTGGTTTCTAGAATGATCTCGGATCTATCATCCCATGCACCATTCCTTTATATCCGAGATCCCTTTATCTTATGGAACACTTGGTCTATCTTGTATAAACTTTATAACAACTTGATTATGTCTCTTCTAGGACATTCATTTGGTGCTAAGCTGGTTAGTCATTTCTCGGGTCAGTGTCTGGCATTTCGATTAGCTTCTCACTTAGCTAGCTTTATATAATCTTTCTTTGGACGTCTTAAATCATAATCTCTAGTCCGAGGATCTTGCCAGGACATTAATGGTTTAAAACCATTCTTATCATTCTTTATCCAGCTTATAATCTTTCTCCTTTATTGTTTGGATAGATGGATGCAATCCGTGTACTTGGCCACAATCTAATCACCCATGTTTGGCTCAAGTTTTCTTTATAAATCGTGGGAGAAAG
>NW_013624227.1:0-104 GCF_000695525.1 Brassica oleracea var. oleracea
CTTTTGTCCTTGTGCTGGACGTTTTTAAAGATCAAAAGAGTGATCGACTTGCGTTTTTTTAAGACGGCTGGCGTGTTCGTCGGGGCCAATCGACGAACGGGGTG
>NW_013624227.1:350-679 GCF_000695525.1 Brassica oleracea var. oleracea
TACAAAGTATATTGTAGTAAAAGTTTTTGAAGTTTCTTAAAAACTCGATTACAATAATGGCGATTTTTTAAGTGGGAGTATACGAGTATACACACCCACTCCCCCCCTTTTTAGAGAGGGGGATAGTTGAACTCGTCTTTTGACGAGCTGCCTACGTACCCCTTTCGAGGATCAAGCCATCTCGTAGTTCTGTTTCATGCCGCGAGTGTTCTTACTCGGCGGTAGATGTCGCGATGTCCGCCTTGACCTTTTCGATCGTGGCTGGGTCAACGCTATTTTCCAGATGTTCCAGTTGAGTTGTAGCGTGGGCTTCAGACTTGTGTCGAGCT
>NW_013624228.1:0-679 GCF_000695525.1 Brassica oleracea var. oleracea
AAAATGAAGACACCTTATATGTTATATTTTTCTTATATATTAGAATTCTCTTATATGTTATATTTTGAAAATTTTTAAAACGACTTTAAATTACGAAAATGTAAGTTTTCCTTAATTATACGACTAAAAACATTAAAATGACATGTATCAATTCGATGGTTGATTTGAAAGCATTCAAAACCATATGGAAGATAAAAGTCAAAATAATTTAAATGTGGAAACAATAGTGTTCACCTTTTTCAAGAATGTGTTCGAGGGAAAAAATAAAGTTTTTATGTCATAATTTTTTAATATCCACTAGTGAACATTATATTAACCTAAAATATAAGAAATGTGTATTTTTTCCTTAAATAAAAGCTACAGAATTATCTAATATGATTTACATATATATGACAATTAATGATTATGAATAATAAATATTTGATAACAATTTTTGCATCATTCTTTATTTTTTTTTAATTTCATATTATTAAAAAAATAAACAATCACATTAACCATATAATAAAAAAATTAAATTTTTTCTTATATGTTATATTTTGAATTTTTTAAAATGACTTTAAATTACAAAAATGAGGAAACCTTATATGTTATATTTTTTTAAAAAAAAAACGACTTAAAAAATAAAAATGAAGACCTTATATGTTATATTTTTCTTACATGTTAGATTTTTTCTTATATG
>NW_013624229.1:0-679 GCF_000695525.1 Brassica oleracea var. oleracea
TTCGCCGAGGACCGGTTCAGAACGTCATTCGATCCCTATGGGTCGAATGTAAATTTGATCGGGCCAAAGACGGCTTCTCGGCTCGTTACCTCGCTCGAAGTTGTTGAGGAGCCGTCAGAGGAACTACTTGTTGATGTCACGTCTATCCCTACCGAGCTTGTCAAGTCCCCGGTGGGAAGCGGTTTTGACGAGCGCCCAGATAATGAGAATCTGAAGGGGTTTCCTGGAAAGGACGGCCTTGAGATAGGCGACACTCTGGTTCGAGAGGGAGAGACCGAGAACGCGGGTGTCGAGGATCCTGTGCTCGTCTCGGATTCTTCCTCCGAAGGACGAGAGGATGTGGAGAAGGATAACGATGGGATCGAGGAGGCATCACTGCCACGTCCCACTGAGGAGGAGACGATCTACAAAGCTGGGGATACAGATGTTCCTCCACGTCCCGTTGTAGACTCTCTTGCTTCTATTCCTACTCGGGCGGAGGACCCAACTGCTGCTGCTACCAAGGGTCCTGACGATCAAGATTCTGTTCTTTGACGTTTCACTTATGTTCTTGTCTGTTGTGGTCTTGATAGACCCTGTTGTTATACGATTAGACATGTTTTTATTATTATTATTTTTTTTTTTTTTTTGGGAAGTCGCTGTTTTAAGCGGACTTTAAATTTGTGGGTTGTGTTTCTCA
>NW_013624230.1:0-679 GCF_000695525.1 Brassica oleracea var. oleracea
ACGTTCATTTTTTTGAAATGATATTTACATTCTTAGCAAAAAAAAAAAGAAGTGTTTTTTTTCTTTGTGGTGAGCATAAATTTGGGAAATAATTGATATTGGTGTAGCACATAATAGTTTTGGGGCTTTAATTTGAAGTATTAGCCTAAGATAATAAGTAATTAACTATGTATCAAATAAAGTAGATGAATTTAATCATTTGCTTATAGAGATAACATTGCTTATAACCGTTTAATTTAGTTCGTTTGAGCTCGAATAAAATAAAAAGAGGTTTTTCGCAAATAGTAAAAGGATTTAGCACGAAAAGAGTAAAGATCCCTACATAACTAAACAAATATCGTCAATATGTCAAGGACTCGTGCATATAAAGGTGATAGCCAAAAACAAACACAAACAAAGAGGCAGCAGAACAAACTTTGTGACGTTTTAATAAAACGTCGCGACATAAAGACAACGTTAGATCGTCTTAGAAAAATTACACAACCTAGAGGGCTTGTTGGTGTCGTACCACCGACCACAACCAAGAAAAACAGTCGGTATTCTCAGAGCTAGATAAGCTTCATGAAGAAAGCAAAATAAGGTAACTGCAGTTATGTCCACCAGTTGTAGAGTTGCTTTCTTATTTCGCTCCTGTATTTTTCCAACGGCTCCATGGCCGCGTTTGTCTCCTCCACCCTCA
>NW_013624231.1:0-679 GCF_000695525.1 Brassica oleracea var. oleracea
GCGAGCTCGGCCGTGACACGGGCCAGCTCGCCCAGCGAGCACGGCCGCGTTGCCGGTCGACTCACCGGCGAGCTCGGCCATGACACGGGCCAGCTCGCCCGGCGAGCACGGCCGCGTTGCCGGTCGACTCACCGGCGAGCTCGGCCGTGACACGAGCCAGCTCGCCCGGCGAGCACGGCCGTGTTGCCAGTCGGCTCGCTCGATCGTGCCGCGGATCGGATCGCGCGGCGAGCGCGGCCAATTCTCCGTGGACCATTCCGAACCCGATCCCATCCCATAACCATGTATCTTCGTCTAAAGTTTCCGTAACTCAGTCTTCGGGTCCGTGGATACGACACCAATGTTCCGTCTAAAAAACATCGTTGAAAGTATTCGGGAAGTTGGGAAGGTTATGTCTCTCGAACAGTTTCCTATTCTTCATAGTAGAGCATGTTATGGTTAATTTAACACCAACTGCCTCGGCTATGCGAAAAAACTGGGTTCCATTGGAAGAACCATGCCTATACCAACGGCTACTTCGCGAGTAAAATCGTAAAAATGCTAAAGTCTCGATACAGCCCAAAGAGGGTCCGAATTGCGGACAACGGCCCATCTTTGGTCCCAAAAGACTTGAACCAAAAAACTGGTATGAGGGTTTATCGCATCCGCGGGAAGAGATAAATGTCAAATTTCCGAAGAT
>NW_013624232.1:0-678 GCF_000695525.1 Brassica oleracea var. oleracea
AATCCATGTAGAGATGGTTTCTGGTTTCGGAGGTGACATTACAGAGAATACAGAGATGGCTAACCTGAAGACCCCAAGAGAGGAGACGATCACGGGTCGGGTTACGGTCAAAGACAACCAACCAGGAGTGAAAGGAGTGTCTCGGAATGCTTTTTGACGACCAGACTGCACCTGCCCATTGGACTACGGCCTGATCACCACATAGGTGATGATATACCTTTCCAGTATCATACCTCAAAATAGGTTTACCATCAATTTCCCATGAATAGCTGTCTGCATCAGTAGTTAGGTGGATTGTTGTTATGAATGATAGCAGCTGTAATAACCGGTCTGACCTTGCAGGTGGAAGACGCCAAGCACCTCTCCTGAAGAGTGAGGCCACCGTTGCGTGTAAAGGTATCCCAAATCGTGATGTTGAAGCATCAAGATAGTCATAGAGGCAACCAAACGGACTCCAATTATCAAACCAGAATCTTGCCGTTTCACCATTCTGAAGTTGCAGTCTAATGAAAGGGTAAACCACACTTTTCATCTTCAACAGTTTGTTAACCAGCCACGAGTAAGAGTTACTTGGCTTTGTAGACCAGTAGTTGTGAACTGATCCTTTTAGAATTACTTCTTTAAACCAGGAGACCCATACTGAGTCAGGTCTAAAAAAGATCATCCAGATTAGTCGCA
>NW_013624233.1:0-678 GCF_000695525.1 Brassica oleracea var. oleracea
GAACTCTGAAAAAGAGAGAGGGTGGGGCATTGGAGCCAGACGAAAATGATCGTGTGGAATCCGATTCTAAACTTCCAGGCCATATAATCCACGGTTTCAGCAACGAGATCAAGTCATTGAAGAACTTCTTGCTGGACCAGAAGGTCTACAATGAGTTCAAGACTCTTGTGGTTGTAGGAGAATACGTTGTGGGGAAGACAGCTTTATGCAAGACCATTTTCAATGATGAAGACGTGAAGAGTGTTTACGCTCCAAGAATCTGGGTGTCTATGCATAGCACTGAATGGTCTGCTGAAGACGGTCTAGATGGTAAGATATCTGTTTTAAAGAATATCTTGACAGTTCTTGGAGTTGAAGTCTCGATATTGGACAAGATCAACAAATATGCTGTAGATGAGTATATAAGCAACATGGAATCTGAGGTGGAATCTAAAAAACTTGACGCAGAGACAGCCAAGGAGAAGGAGATCTCTGCTTTGCTCTATGCGCTTCACTTGAATCTGAGGTGGAAGAAGTATCTGATAGTGTTTGATGATGTGCGAGAAGAGGACAACTGGAACGAGAAGCTTCAAGACGATGAGGAGAAGCTCAAGAAGGATAAGAGATGGGGAAAATATCTTTCAGATGGATTCCCTAAAGGCTCTGGTGGAAGAGTGATATACACAACCAGGGATGAGA
>NW_013624234.1:0-678 GCF_000695525.1 Brassica oleracea var. oleracea
CTCTAGTGGACATTAAACAAATTATGACATAAAAACCTTATTTTTCTTCTCGGACACATTCTTGAAAAAGTGAACAGTATTATTTTCACAGTTGAATTATTTTGACTTTTATCTTACATATTGTTTTGAAAGCTTTCAAATCAACCATCGAACTGATACATGTCATTTTAATGTTGTTAGTCGTATACTTAAGGAAAACTTACATTTTTGTAATTTAAAGTCGTTTTAAAAAATTCAATTTATAACATATAAGAAAAATCTAACATATAAGAAAAATATAACATATAAGGTGTCCTCATTTTTGTATTTTAAAGTCGTTTAAAAAAAATATATAACATATAAGGTTTCCTCATTTTTGTAATTTAAAATCATTTTTTAAAAATTCAAAATATAACATAAAAGAAAACATCTATTTTTTTATTATATGGTTAATGTGATTGTTTATTTTTTTAAAAAAAATATAAAATTAAACAAAAATGAAGAAGGATGCAAAAATTGTTATCAAATCTTTATTATTCATAATCATTAATTGTCATATATATGTAAATCATATTAGGTAATTCTGTAACTTTTATTTAAGGAAAGAATACACACTTCTTATATTTTACGTTAATATAATGAACATTAAACGAATTATGACATAAAAACCTTATTTTTTCCATCGAACACATTCTTAAA
>NW_013624235.1:0-120 GCF_000695525.1 Brassica oleracea var. oleracea
GCACATCACGCCAGGAGAAGCTCCAAAGCTCATCACTCTAGGAGAAGTTGAAGATGAAGCCGCAAGCAAGGAAGAAGAGAAGTGGCATCAAGAGGACATGTTGGTGATGTCTGTGCTTCA
>NW_013624235.1:168-558 GCF_000695525.1 Brassica oleracea var. oleracea
GTGTATGGCAACACTTCAAACCTAAGCCGAGTGTTTGAGGTGAAGCAAGCTATCAACAACCTTGTACAAGAAGACATGGAGTTCACTAAGCATCTAGGAAGATTCAGAAGCCTCTGGTCCGAGATGGAGATGCTTAGGCCAAGCACAACGGATGCTGATGAGCTTAACAAGAGGAGAGAGCAAGATAAGGTCTTTGGGTTACTCCTCACCCTAAACCCGGCGTACAACGGTCTCATCCAGCACCTACTTAGGGAGGATACTTTGCCTGACCTTTATTGAGATGAGAGAATAAGTGTTGAGATGAAGTGATGAAGAGTTGATACATGGATAGAGGAAGAGAGTTGGAGCAGACAGTAACTTTGGAGATTTACCACAGTAACTTAATTGTTA
>NW_013624236.1:0-678 GCF_000695525.1 Brassica oleracea var. oleracea
TTTAAAAAAAAAATATATTGAATCATTCATTTTGTTATAATATAGATTTACAAACAATAGGATGAATATAACTAAATAATGTGATTTTAGTATATTTATAAACCAAATAAATGATTCATTTGTAAAAGAAATACAACACAATATACCGAAAACATAACTTATTTGAATTGTCATACACTAATCACATGTTTGACGAGATGACAATTAATTTAACATAATTATTATTTTACTTTTCATACATATAGATTATAAAATGATCTAAATTTTATCAACAAGTGAAAATGTTACTTTGACTAATATAATTTGATTATTTAGTAAATGTTTGTAGTTATGCATGAGTACGGAAAAATTACCTAGTAAAATATATATATGATCAGTTTCAAAAAAAATAAAATATATGATGATAAATAATAAGCTTGTCTCTGAGATATTTGTATGGGAGCAAGCCAGAAGGATTGATGAGGCGATGGTTTAATTGAAGCTACAATGTGAGAAAGGATCATTATTAGCTAGTATAGAAGTTTTTTACTTTACAATTCTACAGCTTAGAAGAACTTCAAAATAGCTAGTTATTACATTTTCATGTAAATGTCTGTTTTTTGGTTACTATCAATAAATCAATAAATTTAAAATTTCATCAAAAAAAAAACTTGTGTCTATGCTTAATACAAAAAAAAA
>NW_013624237.1:0-678 GCF_000695525.1 Brassica oleracea var. oleracea
TATGTGTCCGTAGTATACATCATCTCCTAATGCAGAACAAACGCCAGATTCATAAATCGTACTCGAACGTCTCCTCTTCTGAGTTGTGAATGCATATCCTCGAGTACAAAATCTTGGATATGACTTCACAACAAAGTTTGGTCCAACGACCATCTCGCGTATCCAATCGTCAAATGTTTCACCTCTGGCCAAACCAGCAGACACCTATTAATAGCACATATATATGTTATATCAATAAATGTGAATTAGTATAAATATGTGATAAATGATATTTTAATTTGTTTAAAGCACTCACATAAGTAAACATCCATCCAGCAAACTCTCTTTGTTTCATTTCTTCTATTTCGTCCTCTGTGGCGTATCTATATTCGAACCGCTTTTCTGCCATAGAAATCCTGTACATATGATGCCAATAATGTAATTAATTAAGATTTAAATTTCAACTTGTTAAAATAAAAATTTGTAAGCTAATTTATTTACCTCTCATATTGAAGAACATCTTCGCAGTTGGTGAGAAAATATGTTTGCAAATTACTGCGCTCCTGCTCAGTAAGTCGACAGTCCTTTGGTTTTCCGCTAATTCGTCCAACGTCTATGAAAATGTTTGGAACTGTAACATGATATGTTGCATGTTCGCCTCTATCATCATGCCAAGCAGGTCTTCTGTTTTTGGTCTGA
>NW_013624238.1:0-678 GCF_000695525.1 Brassica oleracea var. oleracea
GAGGGGAGCTTATATAGTTTATTTTCTTAGTAGGCTGAGCTACGTACGAATGTGTTTTAGCAAAAATAAATTGAAAAAGGTATTCATGCGTTTTAGGAAATTGAAGAATAAAGATGAGGATGGAGTAGTTGAGAACAATGAAGGTTTGCCTCAGGCTTTGTTGGGAAGCTGCAATGATTGTGCAAGGCAGCTCCAAGCTTCTTCTTCAGGTATTTCCCCATGTTTAAAGGTTTTATCCCTCTCACACTTCACTTTTTATCATTCAGATTATTTATTTTTTTGTTTGTAGGAAAAAGGGAATGAACGACTGTGTTTAAGTATGTTTTGTTTGTAAAAATTAGATTGTTTCTTTCCAAGTATTTGTAAATGGAGGGATGAAACTTGCGGTTGTTCTTTGCAGTGATGGTAAGAAGGGCTACTTGACTCCATTAGATTGTTTCTTACTGTTCCGTCTTTTGCCATAGACAACTACTTTTCAGGATTCTTCATCTTCTTATACATTGTTGTACCTATCTTTTACTGGAGTAATACTTATGATGCACAGAAGTTTCCGTTCTATACTTCGCAAACCTTTGATCATGCTGGACATACCGAGAAGGACTTTGATATCAATCTAGATGCTTACAACGGTTACAGCAAGCTCTATTTGAGTTTGATGTTTGCTTTGCTCTATGGACT
>NW_013624239.1:0-678 GCF_000695525.1 Brassica oleracea var. oleracea
GATAACTTCTTCATCCTAACTCCTATGAGATTTTTTCAGTTTCAGGGTGATTCTCCACAACTTTATGTATCTAAATCAAGCTTTGTACATCGCGATTCATCCTGGTTTGATTAGAATGTCGAAGAAGTTGTCATATTCCCAAACAGGGAAACTGGGATCACCTCATTTGAAAGTGGGATAACTTCTTCATCCTAACTCCTATGAGATTTATTCAACTTCCTGGTGATTCTACACTACTTTATGTATCCAAATGAAGGTTCTAACATCGCCATTCATTCTGGTTTGATTAGGATGACGAAGACGTATTCTCATTCCCAAACAGGGAAACTGGGATTGTTGAGATGAGTTGAGTATATGGATATGAAGAGATAAGGAGTTGAAGAGAAGAGGAGAAAGAGTATAAGGGGACATTGGGCAAGCATGGTACGGACGGCCGTACAAGGCCGTACATGGCCGTACCGTCCGTACCAAATGTCTCGACCAGAAGTTACCCAACCTTGACCAAGTGAAACCGTAACAAGGCAAAGGTTAACTTAAGGGCTTAGTGAAGAGGATAAGACCGGTGAAAGGATAAGGGACGCGCGGTGCCAGGCTGAAACAGGCTGGAAAGCTGAAGCACCTTTAGTCCAAAATGCCAAAAGCATGTGAGCCATCCTGACCATTCATTCAAAATGAACC
>NW_013624240.1:0-678 GCF_000695525.1 Brassica oleracea var. oleracea
TTGGGGTCCTCGCTGGGTTTGCAGGGATCCCATGACCCGATGAGGTGGCCTCCATATCCGACAATGCGAAACATCTCCTCTTTCTTGGAGAACACGACACGTGAGGAGTAGAAACAGGGGTTTTTGATCCTGATGTTGGTCCACTCTGGTTTACAACTCTGAGAGGCTGGTTTGCAAAAGCTGAGCTGAGCTCCCAAGAACTTAGCAGCTACAACACAGGTCTCATCATCATCCGGAAAAGATGAGGACATTGACACGTTGGTGATGATTTTGGTTTGGCAGTGTCTCATGGTTACAAGGGGAGGCAGAGGGATGTGTTTCGGTTCTGTATACGATGCATATGGGTTGAGATCGTCTTGGAGACGCAGGATTCCGTCGTTCTTGAGAGTAGCTATCCAGCCATGAGATGCCCCAACGATGGTATCGTTACCATGATTATTATACACCAACTCCATAGGCACTTTCTTTTCCAGTTCAGTAGGGTCACGTTCGTTAGCATTCTTGATGATGAGTTTCCCGAGACCCTCTCCACAAGGTTTAGCGCCGAGTATATTACAAGGAGGGGTTTGATGTAAGGATGATGATGACAAGCCGTTAGAGAGAATCAGAAGAGATGATCTTCTCACCAACCCTTCTTTCCCAAGGCGGAGCCGACTCAGAAACAGAGACATGTATATT
>NW_013624241.1:0-678 GCF_000695525.1 Brassica oleracea var. oleracea
GAAAAAATTTCATTGAAGTCAATGCCTTCTTTCTGAGCATATCCTTTTACCACCAGTCTAGCACGATACCGCTCCACTTGGTCATCGCCATTTCGCTTGATCTTATAGACCCATTTGTTTCCAATGGCTTTTCTTCCTTGCGGTAATGGTACGAGCTCCCAAGTTTTATTTTTATGTAGAGCTTCAATTTCTTCTTGCATTGCTTCCATCCACTGAGAAACATCTGGACTGCTCATTGCTTCTTGGAGATTTGATGGCTCTCCGTCCTCAGTTAAAAGACAATATGCAACGTTGCAGTTTAGATCATAATCCTCGTGCCAACCTGGTGTAGTTCTTACACGTTTTCCTTTACCAAGTTCTTCTTCCAACTCGGCAGGTTCGGCTTCCTCGTGTTCTGGTGTTGCTCCAGAAGAATTCTCCTTTTCCACTTGTACTGCTACAGTCTCTGACCTTTCTTTTGAACTGCTTCTTTCTTCTTCGATCTTCTTATCTTCTGTGAAGATAACATCTCTGCTGATTATAACCTTGTGGGCAGTGGGATCCCACAGGCGATACCCCTTTACTCCATCAGCATATCCCAAGAACACACACTTTCTAGACTTTGGATCTAGCTTTGTAGTTTATTGGTTAATGTACATTACATACACTGGACTCCCAAATATATGGAGGTCTGAATAG
>NW_013624242.1:0-678 GCF_000695525.1 Brassica oleracea var. oleracea
CCTTGTTGTTGCATGTAGCCTTTTGCGACTAGCCTTGCTTTGTATTTGATCACCATTCCATTTGCATTCCTCTTGATCTTATAGATACACTTCAAACCTATCTGTTTCACACCTGCCGGCTTCTTGACGAGCTTCCAGGTCTTATTTTTGATGATAGATTCGATCTCTGCCTTCATTGCATCGATCCACGCTTGTATCACTGCAGTTTCGATGTAACTTTCTGGTTCACCATCGATGGTGAGCAAGAGTATGCCACCTTCAAATTCAGCAAGTAAGATGTAATCATCGAACCGCTTTGGTTTTCTGATGTTACGACCATATCTTGATGTTACATGCGGGTCTTGGTTTGCATCGTTGTTCTCTACTACTTGCTCTTGTTCATCTGCGTCTACAGCTTCTTCTTCTTCATTATTGTTTTGCTCTTCGTGGTGTTGGTGATCTTGATGCTCATCACCATCTCCTTCTTCTATAACATCAATATGAGGAAGCTTGAATGATCCTGGTTCTTCGTCTACGTTTGTTGATAGTGTTTTCTTCACAAAAACGAATGAAATCAGAAGATGTGAACTCTCCTCCTCTATCGATGCGAAAATTTTTGAGTTGTAGCTTCGTTTGATTCTCCACGTACTCATTAAACTTTTTGAACCGATCGAACGCTTCACTCTTCTCTCTTAGCAG
>NW_013624243.1:0-678 GCF_000695525.1 Brassica oleracea var. oleracea
TCCTTTAGAATTGGTTCGACAATCATTTATACTACAACATTTGTCTTGGGAGCCTTGATAACTCCTAACATCAAATTGGCGCCGTTGCCAAATTCTGAGTAGATTTGAACATTGAGATTTAGTCACTTGCTTGAGACTAAGTCATCTTTATTTTCTTTTGTTATTGATTCTCTTTCTTCACCTCCATTTAATCTACAGGTATATGAACTTGCGGAGCAGGGATACATCAAACCTAGTTCCAAGAGCTGCAGACATCAGAGCTTTAGAAAGAGAGTGTGCTAGAAAGAGAAGAGAAGAAGAGCACCAGGCTCAATTGCATAGATTGGACACTGATATGGGTGACATACCTCAAAATGATGCGGGCGTCAATGGAGCTTACAATGTTCCACAAAACCAACAGCGAGCAGCTCGACCCATTGGCACTTACAACCGCCCCAACATTCATGGCCATAGATTGGGAATCCGAGCACCCGCTGTGGCAGCCAACAACTTTGAGATCAAGTCGGGACTCCTCAAGGTGATAGAGAACAACAAATATCATGGCTTAGCTTTGGAGGACCCATTCGATCACTTGGACAGCTACTGTGGGCTGTCAAAAACCAATGGTGTGTCTGAGGATGACTTAAAGCTGAAGCTATTCCCTTTCTCTTTGGGGGATAAGGCACGACAGTGGGAGAA
>NW_013624244.1:0-678 GCF_000695525.1 Brassica oleracea var. oleracea
ATGTTACTGTCCCAAGCATGTTCAAGGAAATAGGACGACTTAGTGCAAAATTCACTAAGCATAGACTTACGGACACTAAGCACGCTCATTTGCAAACATATTTGCTCACCAACTGTGAAGATGTTCTACAATATGAGAGGTAAAAATATTTATTCATTTATTGTTAGATTAATATTCAATAAATTTATTTCATATTGATAATATTTTTGTATATAGTGTATATATGGCGGAGTTCCGTATGACTCACAGGCATGCAACAGAAGATGAGCTTCGACAACTTAGAGATAACGGATTTGCTGCGTGGCTTCGTAGTTATGTGAGTCATATATCATATTACCCTATGCAAATGATTAGTTTAATCATATGATGCTGGTGTTTCATATGATGCTGGTGTTTCATCTTTTTCTGGTGACGATGTTTACTACGGCAACATAAAAGAAATATTGGAAATCCAATTTCCTGGAATGGTTGGATTGCGTTGTGTAGTATTCTATTGTGATTGGTATGACACCACCCCAGATAGAGGAGTGAAGATTGATGCGTTTGGTGTTACATCAGTTCATTCGCGGCGGAAACTTCAATATTATGATCCCTTCTGGAAAATGCGTTTGGTGTTACATCAGTTCATTCATCAGAGCCAGAAGCCGAGGTTGGGGAGTTTGATGAAGATTCAGAAGA
>NW_013624245.1:0-678 GCF_000695525.1 Brassica oleracea var. oleracea
AATGTGCTTCCTTGATCATCTTTTTGCTCAGCAATGGAGATTCAACTTGAAGGATTTTAAGGACTGGAAGCCAGATCACAACGGTTTAGGAAGAAGACTCCCTGGTGGGGCGTGGAATTATTATGCAGGCATTAAACCATCATTTTGCCAATCAAACAAGGTTTGGGGGATGAATATTGATGATATCTATGCGCCAGTAAACTTTGCCGACAGTCACTGGATTGCTATGTGGATATCGATCCCTAAGAGGCACATAGTCGTCTTTGACAGCATTTGTTCCAGTATCTCCCCAGAAGAACTCGATGTGGTAATGGAGCCTTTTCTCTACATGGTCCCTTATCTGCTTGTTGAGTGTGCTTCCTAATACGTGCCCAATACAGCCTGGAGCCATTCACATATGAGAGACCGATCAATATACCTCCGACCCGAGCTGGTGATTGTGGAGTGTACACTCTAAAGTACATTGAATGTCATGCTCTTGGGATAGAGTTTAGTAAAAAAAGACTTTGGTAAGGCCAACGGAAAGAGAATAAGGGATAAGATGGCGGTGGATATATTTCAAGAGCTTCCTGACCCGCATGAGTTCGAAAACAAGGACATGGATGACAACCTAGGTGCGTATGACGGGTGGTAAACAGGCCACGTTAGATTATTTTGTATGATAGATTAGGCTGATGT
>NW_013624246.1:0-678 GCF_000695525.1 Brassica oleracea var. oleracea
GAGAGTTCTGGAGATGGGTTTTCGTCGGAGATCGAGAGATATGGAGAAAACACACATAAGGTTGAATCTGCAGGAATGGTTTCCTGAAACAATACAAATCCTTCCTGAAGTCTATACACATGCTTTCACATGAACTAGAATTCTACCAATCATATTAGGTTAAAACGAGCAAGTCTATACACAAGCAAAAACCAGGAGACCAATCTCTCAGAAAGAAAACACACATAAGGTTGAATCTGCAACATACCTTAAAGAGATAGAGCTCTAGAAATAGTTTTTCTCGGAGAATAGAGAGAGCTCGCGTAAAAGATCGAAAGAGAGAGAGTTCTGGAGATGGGTTTTCGTCGGAGATCGAGAGATATGGAGAAAACACACATAAGGTTGAATCTGCAGGAAGGGTTTCCTGAAACAATACAAATCCTTCCTGAAGTCTATACACATGCTTTCACATGAACTAGAATTCTACCAATCATATTAGGTTAAAACGAGCAAATTTATCTCAGTCACACTCAAGAACACTGGAATTTTCTGGAAAGTTTCCTGAAATTACACAAATCCTTTCTTAAATTTTAAAAACCACACAGCTTCACAAGCACAAGAAAGAAAGTAACAATGTCATAAGAAAACTTTAACAGTTTGGAGTTAAATACAATTAAATGTAATCCATTAACAGATGAT
>NW_013624247.1:0-678 GCF_000695525.1 Brassica oleracea var. oleracea
AGTAAAAAACATTTTTAAATTAGTTATATTTCATGAATTAAGAAAATAACTAATTTGAATATGTTACAAATAAGCTGGTGTTTGTGTATAGTAATATTCAATTAAGAAAGCTATATGTAACCAACAAATATATTATAGGGGAAATTTTATGTTTGCCACTTTCACGGTACCACTTTTCAACTTTACCACCACTTTCAAAAATACTTTCTTCATTAAGTGGCAAAATACTCTTATACTCTTGTTCTCTATATATATAATAAATCATTATTTAAATAAATAATTTTTTTTATGTTTTCGAATTATACTTTCTCAAATTCAAAATTTTTTATAAATTTATTCTTTTGAAGATTTTTTTTCGAAAATTATGTTTGAGACTTTTTTTTTAATATATTTTTTAAGTATTTATTTATATATTTATTAGAATCCTAAATTTCACATTCCAAAAACTCTACCTCACCCCTCAACTCTGAACCCTAAGTCTAGATTAATTAACACTAGGGGTATAAGTGTCTTTTATCCTTCATTAAAAGTGAGGGTAAAAGTAGTTAGTGTAAACATGAAAAGTGGTATTATGAATGTAGATTTGTGGCAATTTCCCTATATTATAACACACATATATATATATATGCACTTTTATTTTATCTTTAATTAAAACTAGTATTTTAGCTTTAATTAAAA
>NW_013624248.1:0-678 GCF_000695525.1 Brassica oleracea var. oleracea
AAACTGGGATCACCTGATTTGAAAGTGCGATAACTTCTTCATCCTAAATCCTATGAGAATGATTCCACTTCCTGGTGATTCTCAACTACTTTTTGTATCCAAATACAGCTTCTCACATCGCGATTCATCAAGGTTTGATTAGAATGACGAGGAAGTCGTCATATTCCCAAACAGAAAAAGTGGGATCACCTGATTTGAAAGTGGGATAACTTCTTCATTTTAACTCCTATGAGATTTATTCTACTTCCTGGTTATTCTCCACTACTTTATGTATCCATATACAGCTTCTCACATCGCGATTCATCAAGGTTTGATTAGAATGACGAGGAAGTCGTCATATTCCCAAACAGAAAAAGTGGGATCAGCCGATTTAAAAGTGGGATAACTTCTTCATCCTAACTCCTATGAGATTTATTTCACTTCCTGGTGATTCTCCACTACTTTATGTATCTAAATACAGCTTCTTCCATTCCGATTCATCTTGGTTTGATTGGAATGACGAGGAAGTTGTCATATTCCCAAACAAGAAAACTGGGATCATCTGAATTTGAAAGTGGGATAACTTCTTCATCCTAACTTCTATGAGATTTATTCCACTTTCTGGTGATTTTCCACTACTTTGTGTATCCGAATACAACTTCTTACATCCCGATTCATCCTGGTTTGATTAGAATGACG
>NW_013624249.1:0-677 GCF_000695525.1 Brassica oleracea var. oleracea
TGAGACTTGAGAGAAAAGAGAATATGGATTTTTTATCTACCTTATGGTTGAGACGAATATTCTTCCTGCAGAAAATAAAAACAGAGCAGGATAAAAATTCAAAGATATTAAATAAAGAACGGAATAAAAAGTTTGATTATGAGATTAATAAAAAGTTTGATTATCAGATTAATAAAAAGTAATAACTTGTCACCGGAATGGATAAAATACTATGATTTTGAGATTTAAGATCAAAAACACCTGAGCATCAAGAGGAGAACGCTTGACATTTCGAGCCGCCCAGAATCTCAGCAATCAGACCTCCACTGTCGAAGACATCGGCCAGCCTTAAGATCACGAAGAAGAACATATGAAGTTTCCATTCTACCTATTTATAATTCTAAAATTACCGCCTTGAGCAGGGTAAAGTAACATAGAATGTGGCTTTGAAACGGGGAGAATATGAATGAACACGAAACAATTGTAATGAAGCGTAAGTGGAGTCTCAGCGTAGAGAATCTCAGGCGTCACCCCGCCGACCATCGAAGCCTTGTAGGGTTTCTTTTGAACTGGGCTTTTGGGCCAAATTTTACAACTCACGGATCGAGTAAAGAAAACATCTCAATCCCCGCGTGACATGGCAAAAACACAACTTTCCATTGGACGATTTAATTGGCTGACGTGGACACTCTCCCTAT
>NW_013624250.1:0-677 GCF_000695525.1 Brassica oleracea var. oleracea
AGGTCGACAGCTTGCATGAAGGAATGAAATCGATTTAAGAAGAATATTCTCCTAAAATATAGGATCAAAGCTTTCAGAGCCGTTAACATCGTGAGAAGATCTCGCTAATAAACAAGGAAAAGAGAGCGATTATAAAAGGAGAGAAGAGAAGAGAAGCGCACATTCAAAACCTTAGAGCTTACACACATTACCCTCGACTTCGATCTCTCACTCTCTCATTCTCGATATTTTGTTCCTAGTTCTTAGTTGCTGTAACCCGGTCTTTTTGTTATCACTGTATTAATTCAATCCTTATCAATAAAGTCCACTTTTGTCGATCAGAATCTGATTACATTGTTGTGTTATGAAGATATCATTGCCACATTATTTTATTTCCTAATCTCTTACGAACATCACTAACATCACTACCAAATAATACATGGTGTGGATTTTATGATCCACAATGATATATGATTTCTCACGTGCAATCATCACATGAACTTTCCATGTATATTGGCTTCACTTACGCGATATCACGAATCAGTTCGCTATAGTTGACCCATTTTTATACTATTTTAGCTCAAATGCGCTTAACTTTGAAGTTTAGAACGGATGTGTGACAAAAAAAATACGTGCATTTTAGTAACATAGATAGCAAAATCAATTCTATTAAACTTTTTATCATATGCCAGGAATCG
>NW_013624251.1:0-677 GCF_000695525.1 Brassica oleracea var. oleracea
TAGTATTTTATGTTCCACCGTTGCTTTGTTCATTATACCGTTACTGTCCCGCCATCCACGTTGAATCCCCTCCACAAGTAATTCTATCAAAACCTTGGTTTCCTCTGAATTCCATAGGCTGTACTGATTTTTTTCTTTCTCACCCATTGCAATCTTATGTGGAGTTAATCATTATTAGTAAAAACATACACATAAAAATATTTATCACAAACAAACAGTAAACATCAAATCTTATGCTTCTAGTCTAAACAAATAAAATACTGAAATCAAACGTAACTTGAAAGCAATACAAATAACAAGCAAACCATTTTATACAACTTATATATATGAAAAACAGAGAAATGGATCTTAAAAAGAGAGATAGAAAAAGGGAGAACCAAAAACTTGTATTACCTTGACAGCTCTCTACGATGGACAAGAAGCAAAGAACAATTATGGACGTTCTTTTTCATTATATAGAATTCAACATACCATATTTGCATATATTATATGGAAATTAGATAAATATTAGTAGAAAAGGTTAACATAAATCCCAATAAATCATCACCAATCAAGCCAAAAGAATATATGGATTCTACAAATATGGGAAAACGTATTCTTAGAATCAATAAAAATCTTTACAGAATTAAAATTCTATTGATTTTTGAAATCAGTGTGAATCAGCTTCCCACTAACCC
>NW_013624252.1:0-677 GCF_000695525.1 Brassica oleracea var. oleracea
TCAAGAACCAATAATTTAAATATCCTGCATCACAATTGATGCACACAATTCAATCAATCTTTTTCAGTATAATCACAGTTCAATCAATTCATTTCTAGTAACTTTCTCAAGCTTAAGCACTTAAGAGAAGAATGAATTGAACTGAAAGAGACTAAGGGATACTTCCCTTTTTGTTTTGGTGAGGAGCTTTCTATGAGCATACGCATCCTCCACTTGTACACATTCCCTTGTACCGGCTCATCTTAGGGACTGATACAGCTTGACTCTCCACTTGATCCTCCCTCAAGTAGTCTCTATAGGTATCACATCTATCTCCTAAAGGTTGCTTATCAAGATCACAAGTACCTGATTCAACAATATGAACGCAGTGCCTCAGTTCTTTAGGAGAGAAATCCAAGTACATAGGCTTATCTTTTCAGACTAAGCTGCATTAATTTAATGAATTTTAAGGAGATAAGTCTATCATCTTGAGTAACATGATAAGTAGACTTCCCTTTTTATTTTTGGTAAGTTTCCCACTCGGCCAATGCATCATCTTCTTGGCACCATCAACTTGTTGGATGACTAAATGGGTTTATCAGCTTCTCCTCAGCCACCTCTCATTGAAGCCGCATTGATGGAGAGCCTTCCTCCTCACTTGCCAAGACTGCTCTGAACAGCCTCTTGCCTAGACACGC
>NW_013624253.1:0-677 GCF_000695525.1 Brassica oleracea var. oleracea
TTTGGATACATAAAGTAGTGGAGAATCACCAAGAAGTTTGAATAAATTTCATAGGAGTTAGGATGAAGAAGCTACCCAACTTTGAAATCAGGTGATCCAGTTTTTCTGTTCGGGAATATGACAACTTCTTCGTCATTCTTTACAAACCAGGATGAACCGCGTTGTAAGAAGCTTAATTTGGATACATAAAGTAGTGGAGAATCACCAGGAAGTTTGAATAAATCTCATAGGAGTTAGGATGAAGAAGCTATCCCACTTTCAAATCAGGTGATCCCAGTTTTCATGTTTGGGAATATGACAACATCTTCGTCATTCTTATAAAACCAGGATGAACCGCGATGTAAGAAACTTGATATAGATACATAGAGTAGTGGAGAATCACAAGGAAGTTTGAATAACTATCATAGGAGATAGGATGGAGAAGCTATCTCACTTTCAAATCAGGTGATCCCAGTTTTTTTGTTTGGGAATATGACAACTTATTCGTCATTCTTATCAAACCAGGATGAACCGCGATATAAGAAGCTTGATATGGATACATAAAGTAGTGGAGAATCACAAGGAAGTTTGAATAAATCTCATAGGAGTTAGGATGAAGAAGCTATCTAACTTTCACATCAGGTGATCCCATTTTTTTTGTTTGGGAATATGACAACTTATTCGTCATTCTTATCAAA
>NW_013624254.1:0-677 GCF_000695525.1 Brassica oleracea var. oleracea
TTCTTCTTTCCGAATTTTCTATCGCCGTAGCATTCACTTCAGGGAATCCTTTGGCTCCTGTAGGCCGGGAATTGTGGTTTTTGATTAAGAGCTCATTGTTCTTTTCAGCTAACATGAGCGCAACCATCAATTCAGAAAATCTCGTGTACCCGCATTTTCTGTAAATTTCGGGTAAGAAGTGAAGCTGTTTGTGAAAAGTGATGTATGTTTTATTCATCATTTCTGCCTCAAAGAAAGGATTACCACAATACTTCAGGAGTGCAACTATCCGCAGGACAGCGGAATTGTAATCCTCAACCTTTTGAAAATCTTGGAACCTTAGATTTTTCCACTCTTCTAGAGCGTGAGGAAGGTTGATTTGTCTCTGGTTAACAAACCTTTCTTTTAAAGTTAGCCACAGTTCAGCTGGGTCCTCGACGTTTGCATAGTCGTGCGTTAGACTTTCATCTAAATGCTTCTTCAGGAAGATTATCGCTTCGGCTATATGTTCGGGTGGTGATTTGTTACCGATTACAATTGTTTCGGTTATCTTTTTCATCACCAGATATGGTTTCACGTTTGTGACCCACCCGACGTAATTTTTGCCAGTTATTTTCAGGGCCGGGATCTGGAGTTTCTCGATGTTTGCCTTTTGTAATTCTAAAACACAAAATAATAATTTTATTAGAACTTCATAA
>NW_013624255.1:0-302 GCF_000695525.1 Brassica oleracea var. oleracea
GAAGCTCCGAATGCATCCGCGGGATAGTTCACTTCCTCATCGCCACCGGCAAACTCAGTCGTGGTCTCTACAGTATCAGGAGAAACCGGGATGGGATCCCAAAATCCCTGGATCCTCCCGTCGATCGGAGGAATGAGCGCCTCAGCGCGAGCATAATCCTTCATGCCACCCTTCATTAACTCCATCTCCTTCTCGAAAACGTAATCGTCCGCTCGCGTCTTCCAAAGGCTCCCGACTTAACCGCGACACTCACGGAAATTGCCTAGCGAGTTGAAAGCATCCTTGAGGTTCCCGTACTCGAC
>NW_013624255.1:456-677 GCF_000695525.1 Brassica oleracea var. oleracea
TATGATCACGAGCAAGTTGCGCATCTCGCTCCAACATCTCGCCTTGCAAGCGAGCGAGATCCCTTTCCGCTTTCTCCGCTTTAAAGCGATAGATCATGGCTTCCGATGGCTCGCCTCAATGGCCGATCCAAGCAAGTTCAAGCCCTGCAAAACCGATTAACACGTTATAAAAAAATATATACTTGAAACGATCATCAAAATTCTTAAAGCCTATACCCCGT
>NW_013624256.1:0-378 GCF_000695525.1 Brassica oleracea var. oleracea
GCTATTCCTGACCTTCCAAACCCTCAACCTCATGGACAACAGGTGGTAGAAAAACCATGGTGGGGGCATTGAGCTTGGTAGCCCTTGAATCTCTCCCAGGCTTCACTGAAGCCTTCCAAGTTCTTCTGTTGAAAGCTGAAAATCTCATTTCTCAGCTTAGCAGTTCTTGAAGTAGATAAGAACTTCTCCAAGAATGCTTTCTTGCAGTCATCCCAAGTGGTGATAGAGTCGCTGGGTAGAAACTTCTCCCACTGACGTGCCTTATTCCCTAAAGAGAAAAGGAATAACTTGAGCTTTAAGGCATCTTCGGACACACCATTGGTTTTTGACAACCCACAGTAGCTGTCGAACTTGTCCAAGTGATCAAATGGGTCCTCT
>NW_013624256.1:469-677 GCF_000695525.1 Brassica oleracea var. oleracea
TCCCCAATCTATGACCATGAATGTTGGCGCGGTCATAAGTGCCAATGGGTCGAGCTGCTCGCTGTTGGTTTTGTGGAATGTTGTTAGCTCCATTGATGCCCGCATCATCTTGAGGCATGTCTCCCATATCAGTATCCATTCTCTGCAAGTGAGCTTGTTGCTCTTCTTCTCTTCTCTTTCTAGCACACTCTCTCTCTAATGCTCTGAT
>NW_013624257.1:0-677 GCF_000695525.1 Brassica oleracea var. oleracea
GGGGGGGGGAGGGTCTACCATAGCTATGGCTGTCAGAGCGTTTACAAAAACGCTACTTCTAAGCTCACCAAAACCTAATGGAATTCAAGTATATGGCACTCTAACTACGAAAGAAAACCCTATGATAGCGTTTTTCAGGTGCTACTAATACTGATTTTTCTTGTAGTGACCGAAGTTGTCTATCTTCTAGTTTATGTTGATGACATTCTGATAACAGGAAACAGCAAACCAGCTATCGCCAGGGTTCTAAAGCTTCTTGCTGATCGTTTCTCTGTCAAAGATGCGGAGGATCTAAATTATTTTTTGGGTATTGAGGCTCACCGAACTGCTAAGGGACTCCACTTGTCTCAATGCAAATACATACTCGACGTCCTACATCAGTTCAACATGACGGAGGCCAAACCTGTTAGTACACCTATGGCGTCGTCACCCAAACTCACGCTTACATCAGGTGTTGCTCTTTCTGATCCTACTCCTTTTCGCAAACTGGTTGGGAGTCTCCAGTACCTGCAATTCATGCGACCGGATATCTCGTACGGCCTTGGCCGAGCTAATCAAAGTTATAATAATAATCAGGAAGTGACATGTACTCTAGAGACTAATACTATCACACAGCCCGATATTTTACCATGAGTTCGAGGTCTAGCGATAGACACAGCCAAATCTAAACAGCCAAT
>NW_013624258.1:0-677 GCF_000695525.1 Brassica oleracea var. oleracea
TTAACACTATCAAAGTTTCTGGTTTGCCAAACCATAGCCTTAGACTCAAGGTTGGTTGTCCTGTGATGGTTTTAAGAAACATTGATCCGTCTGCTGGTTTAATGAATGGAACAAGACTTAAGATCACTGAACTAATGGATTTTATGGTTCGAGCAAAGATTATAACTGGAGAAAAGGTGGGGCGGACAGTTGATATCCCTAGGTTGTCAATAACACCATCAGACACAAGATTACCATTTAAGATGCGTAGAAGGCAATTACCCTTGGCTGTGGCGTTTGCAATTACTATAAATAAAAGTCAAGGTCAATCATTATCTGAAGTTGGTATCTTTCTCCCAAGACCCGTGTTTTCACATGGACAGCTCTATGTTGGTATTTCAAGGGTTACATCTAAAAACGGTTTGAAGATATTGATTGTGGACAAAGATGGGAAACCTCAGGCCAAAACTATGAATGTTGTGTTCAAAGAGATATTCAACAATCTCTGACATATTCAGTGATCAGGTATGTGATTTCCATCTACTTGCGTGATTGAGTGAGAAAGTTTTTTTAAATAGTTTATCTATTCTTATCATGATTCAGACACACATGGAATTCAAGAAGACTGGTTGAGAAGATTGTCGTTCTAGACTCATCAGTGTTTTGACGTTGTTTTGTTTTACAGAAGTTAATTCTCA
>NW_013624259.1:0-677 GCF_000695525.1 Brassica oleracea var. oleracea
TAACTCTCTGACCACTTCTATGGTGGTAAGAAGGAAACATATAAAAAATCTACGCATCAAGATGAGAAAAAATGATATGGTCTTTGATTTATTATTTTCTTATCTATATCTTTTATGCTGGATAAATATTACAAACTATAAAAAATATTACAAACCATTTTATAACTGATTATTTTACATGTCTGATGAAAATTCACGTATGATTGTATCACATATGACAATTTTTGTATGTATTTCTATTATTAATTTTTTCGGCTCCAACTAATAATTAACGATAGAAATACTACCATATTTTTTAGGTAATTTATTTCATATTTTACGGATATCTAATTTTCTAAAATTTACTTTGCTTAAAAGTATGATTTCCATAAATTATTCATTGTATTGGAATGTCGGTTGTATTGTATTCGCTGCTACAAAAATACAAATGTACATACAACATTAAAATAATTGAAACTATAATTTTATTAAATATAGTATGATTATAAAAGTTATTTTTGGTCAACTATATATAAATTTATATATAAAAACTCACATATATTACTATAAATATAGATAAGTAGTTGAAGAAAAGTATCTCACACTAACACCATCGTATTATACGCACTAACCGTACAAATTTATTTCACGAAAATACGAAATGGTAGACCGAAGACCTTTATTTATGTCTACAAGAA
>NW_013624260.1:0-677 GCF_000695525.1 Brassica oleracea var. oleracea
AGAAACAAGGTCTTCGTAAACGGCAATTTAAACCAACGATAAGCACAGCTGGAAGCAACAAGAAGAGGATTTCGAATGCTCTTGTCTCTCCACGCAAAAGAGGCGTTGCTAAAACTGGGAGTCGATATGGCGAAAACTCCAAAACATTGTAGGGTAAGGGTACTTCAAACCCGACAAATGGTTTGCAAAAACATTAAGTTTTATGGATCAAGTGCATCTAGCATTGCTTTTAGGTCAGCAGGGTTTGTCTTATGGAGAGCGTATTAAGTTTTTAATGAGTTCAATAAGCTCTATGAGCAGTTTATTTCTATATGGTTTAAAGTTTGTTCTGGTCTTTTCTTTATTCTGGATTTTATGGCTGTCTGATTTGTTCTTTATTTTGGTTAAGAAATGGAATAAAATTGGTGTTCCCGTCTGCTGGTATGAGTTTTACTTCGAACTCTTAGTCACATTTTGTTCTCTCACGGGTTTTGATTGTATTGAAGTATGTTTGAGTGCTTGTGGGAGAAGGAGGGATTATGGTATCACCAATATTCTCGTGTCAGTTTGCTTTGGTTTGATTTGTATTTTTAGTTGTAATCTTTGGCTCTGTCGGAACTGCTTTACTTATAAGTCTAAGAGAACAGAGGTACATTATGGAATAGCAATGTGGGTCGATCATGTCTTAGTTCATAGGT
>NW_013624261.1:0-677 GCF_000695525.1 Brassica oleracea var. oleracea
CGTCTGTATGTGAAAAGAACTAACTGTCCAACTCATTTTTGCTTATTCATATTTGTAGCCAAAGGACAAAGTTGTGACATGGAACCTGCCATTTCGAAGTGATACCTCATATTTGGTCCAGTCTACAACATAAGCTTACGTGGAAGATTTCAACATTCAAATATTGAGCTGTGTTAGTGATTCTGATTAGATGTAGAAAAACATTGTAGAGAAGTATGGAGTTAGGTACTCGAGGCTGAGATACTTACATGATGCAAAAGATGTTATCATAAGCCATGGGGCGGATCTCATCTCAGGTATTATTCCATGATCTCCACTAAACGAAATCTGATGCGTAACGGAAGGAATCAGAGGACAACAAGGCCAGTGGTGGATCTGATGAGAGATTTTTCGTATAGCCATATACAGAGCGGGTGGGATATGAACCAGTAGCTGTAATGTTTTGCATTATCCTTGCATTATCAGTAAATGACGATTAGAAGTTACAGCTACTTGCCTTTTTCTTCTACAGTTAAGTTTATAGTTGTTTTAACGTACAAGATAAATTGGAAGAGTAGACGTGGCCGTTGATAATTCTGTAGTAGAGTCTTAGGTGTATCTCTTTAGTCTGAGGGTTAGATTCAGTAGCAGCTATGTGCCATCTTTTGGTTGTATCTGGTGAAGCTGAAGTTCTTGGT
>NW_013624262.1:0-677 GCF_000695525.1 Brassica oleracea var. oleracea
TCCCTGGATTTTTCTTTCAATGCCCCTGGCATTTTCAATCCCTCAGGAACTTTCATATATATATCGTTATCTAACGATCCATACAAATATGCAGTCAAAACGTCCATGAGATGCATTTCAAGATTTTTAGACGCCGTTATGCTCATCAAAAATCTAAACGTAATTACATCCATTACCGGGGAATACGTTTCCTCAAAATCAATTTCCGGTCTCTGAGAAAACCCTTGGGCAACTAATCGGGCTTTATATCGTTTTATTTCATTTTTCTCATTTACTTTTCTCACGAATACCCACTTATACCCGACATGATTTACATTCTCAGGCGTTATGACTATAGGTCCAAAGACACTCCAAAATGGACCTTGGATCGGGATCATCACTTTTATGATCGATCTTTTTGGACACAGAAAAGAAGAACATTTCATCAACATCTTTTATCTTATAACTTTTCATCAAGGGCGTAGTTGATGGAAATCTCATACTTTTATGTTCCCTTTTCGTCATCTGGATCATCTTTATTTGGTTTATCTTGAACCTTTTCATCTATGCCTTCTTTCAGACATTTTTCAGTATCAGGTTCTTCTGGAACCTTTCCACTTATGTCTTTCTTTCAATATCAGGTTTTTCCCAAACCTTTCTGCTTTGCTCAACAATTTTCTTTTTCTTTCGGGGATTTT
>NW_013624263.1:0-677 GCF_000695525.1 Brassica oleracea var. oleracea
TGTGATATAAACTTAGAAAGGTGCTATTTTGGAGATTTGCCCTAATAAAAAATTGTAATGTAATTTTTTTAAATTTGGTCCATGTGCCCTAAGCAGTGGCTTAGGGAATGGTAGGGAGTTCTACGTTTTAACTTTTAAGATAAAAGACAGTTGTATATGGTTACTTGAACCATACGCACTACGATTTATGGTTGCCTTCAACTAAGGTGGCCGTTTCAAACCTTGATATTTACAAACCCTTTGTGTGTTTTTTCTGCTAATCTACCGACATTTGTAACTTGACCCATCCAGTGATTGTTTTTCGTTACGAAGTTTGATGTGTTGTCAAAGTTTGGGGATGTATGAATTTGCATTCCATAATAAAATAATGTGCATAGTGGACATAAAAAAATACTAATACTCTTCAACGTTTTCTTTTTTTTAAAAAGGCCTTCGTATTGATAACAGAAAGTACGGAGATATACAAGAAAAAGAAACAGAGGTTACATCTTTTAAGAAAAAACAGAGAAGGGGGGAGATAGCAACATCGAAATTAGCTCCAATGAGAAGATTACCAAAGGAAAAAAAAAAAAAAGTGGAGTTAAGCCACAGACCAGAAAGAGACGAGATCAGTTCCCAACTTCCTTCCAGAATTCTTTAAAGCAACAGCCTTGGACCTTGCAATACGAATGACTCCA
>NW_013624264.1:0-677 GCF_000695525.1 Brassica oleracea var. oleracea
ATTGTGCATCAGACTAGCTGCCCTTATACACCACAGCATAATGGTGTGGCTGAGAGGAAGAACAGGCACTTGATGGAGGTTTCTAGATCAATTATGTTTCATGCAAATGTCCCAAAACGCTTTTGGAGTGATGATGTACAGACTGCTTGCTATCTCATAAACCGGGTTCCAACAAAGATATTAAAGAATCTGTCTCCATTTGAAGTGTTGAACCTGTCATTGATCACCTACGTGTCTTTGGGTGTGTGTGCTATGTCATGGTTCCAGGAGAGCAGAGAAACAAGCTGGAGGCAAAGAGTACTAAGGCTATGTTCATTGGTTACTCTATCACTCAAAAGGGGTACAAGCGCTATGATCCTGAAGCAAGGAGATTGATGGTATCTAGAGAAGTGAAGTTTGTTGAAACAAAAGGTTATTATGAAGAAAAGGAGTGGGAAAATCTGAAGGATTTGTCTCAAGCTCCATCTGATAAGGCAACAATACTGAGAGTGTTGTTGGAGAAGCTCGGGATAGGTTTATCCCAGGATCAGGAACCCGGAAGGAGAGAGCCTTCCAATCAGACTGGTGGAGCTGGAAGAACAACTCCTCTTGATCATGAAAGGGGGAATGGAACTGAATCTGGTGAGCAAAAGCAAAACCAAGAGGATTCAGGTCTTCATGATCAAGATACATCACAA
>NW_013624265.1:0-677 GCF_000695525.1 Brassica oleracea var. oleracea
GATCCCAGTTTGCCTTTTTGGGAATAAGACATCTTCTTCGTCATTCTTATCAAACCACGATGAATTGGGATGTTCAAAGCTTGATTTTGATACATAAAGTAGTGGAGAATCACCCGGAAGTTGAATAAATCTCATAGGAGTTAGGATGAAGAAGTTATCCCACTTTCATATAAGGTGATCCCAGTTTACCTGTTTGGGAATATGACAACTTCTTCGTCATTCTAATCAAAGCAGGATGAATTGCGGTGTGAGAACCTTCATTTGGATAAATAAAGTAGTGTAGAATCACCAGGAAGTTGAATAAATCTCATAGGAGTTAGGATGAAGAAGTTATCCCACTTTCAAATAAGGTGATCCCAGTTTCCATGTTTGAGAATATGACAACTTATTCATCATTCTAATCAAACCAGAGTGAATCGCTATGTACAAAGATTGATTTGGATATATAAAGTAGTGGAGAATCACCAGGAAGTTGAATAAATCTCATAGGAGTTAGGATGAAGAAGTTATCCCACTTTCAAATCATGTGATTCCAGTTTTCCAGTTTGGGAATAGCACAGCTTCTTCATCGTTCCAATCAAACCAGGATGAATCGGGATGTACAAAGCTTGATTTGGATACATAACGTAGTGGAGAATCACCCGGAAGTTGAATAATCTCATAGGAGTTAGGATGAA
>NW_013624266.1:0-677 GCF_000695525.1 Brassica oleracea var. oleracea
TGAATTCAAACCACACTGGATCCCACCCTGAGCTAAGAGCCATAGCAGAGATATAGTGTTGTCTGTAGGCTTAGTGAGCTCATAAACTGGCAGAACTATCATGCCTATTACAAACGAAGAGAAGGAGCAACTAGCAGAGAAAAAGCAACTAGAACGAGAACCACAGGGCATTCGATGCAGCAGACATCTAGGCAAATACTTCCATGTTACGGTACATACTAAGACATATTCTAGAAATGACAGACGGACTAGCAGCAATACGAGCCGTTCACTACGCTCACTGAAACTACACCGGTAACCAGAGTAACGAACTCAAAGAGACCAACGGGATACAACGGGATACTTTCAGACATATACTCCACATTCCGGAATTTCAAGGAATAGATCAAATGAACGAGAAGATATATTCGAGAAAGACAGAAAGCATTGTTTGATCAGCCAGAAGAAAGGCTGTTCCGAAGGTTCAGTTGCACATGTGGTCTAAAAAAAAAAGGTTACAGGTAGTGATGAGCAGCCTGCTCCTAAAGAACGGAAGGAGACTTGTTTCTTCTCTGCGATGTTCTTACGATGTTCTTGGAAACCACGGCTTTTGCCTGCCAGCTGCGAATCATTCATTCAGAACCGGATGGTATTTTATCTTGTGACTCATTCTCTTCTTTCTTTTCGTCTGTTTGTGC
>NW_013624267.1:0-677 GCF_000695525.1 Brassica oleracea var. oleracea
TAATTCTCATTTACAGCAGCAAGTTCTTCAGCAAGATCTTCATACTGTTCACGGCTCTACACCAGATCGTGTTGCAACCTCAGATTCTCATTCTTGAGATTTAACCACTTGTTGAGCATCACTTGATAATCCTCAGAGTCTGTACTGTCATCTGAATCCGAGGATTCACTAGATTTCTCCTTGCGTGCACCAAATGCAACCATATTCTTCATCACCTTTCCATCTTCTTCAGACTCTGAATCATCAGACGACTGCAATGGAACTCCTTTTCCCTTCTTTGAGTTTGGACATTCACGCCGTGTGTGTCCAACACCTCCGCACTCAGAACACTTAAGTTCTCTTGGCTGTGTTACAGGACAGTCAACTCTTATATGACCAACGCCTCCACACTCATAGCACCTGAGACTTTCTCTCTTTCTGCCATTGCCACGATCACCTCCCTGGCAACCATACTGATTCTTCCCACTACAAGAATTCGTCTTACCAAAATTCCTGACCAGCATACCAATGTCATCTTCAATCTTCTGAAACCTATCAGTATCTTTGTCAGCTACAAGCGCCACACTCCTTGGCGCACTGCTTGATGTAGAGACTGAACTACTCTCTGTCTCCATCTCTTGTGCCTTCAGAATACCCACAAGCTTGTCAAACTTGAGCTCATCCGTGTTTGTAGTCAT
>NW_013624268.1:0-677 GCF_000695525.1 Brassica oleracea var. oleracea
TATGGAGTGAATGAAGAGGAAGAGGAGTGCTTGTATTTATAGTTGAAGTCCTGCCGACAGACCGAAAAAATTCCGACGGAATTCCGACGCCAACGGCTAGTTCGTCGGAATTTTTAAAATCCTCCAACGGCTCTCCAACGGCTATAATATATCCTCGGAATTCATCGGTTTTTTCCGAGGAATACATTTTTCCTCGTTATTTCATAAGAATATTCCGACGGATTGATATTTATTCGGAATTTCGTCGGTATATTCCGAGGAAATTCTGAGGAAACCAAATTTTGGGTTTCCTCGGGATATCCTCGGAAATTCCTCGAAAAATTCCGAGGATTTCATTTTCCGTCGAAATGTCCGTCAGAATCCAGCTGTTTTCTCGTAGTGTGATGTCAATGGCGCGAGATCGCGAGACGATGATATGATCTACGTACTTAACTTCTACAAAAATATAAACAACGATCAATCACTAGTTGGTGGTTCCTTAAAGCTTAAAATCCCAGTGTATTAAAAAAAAACGATATCCTGATTCGCGTGGTCTATGGATTCGACGGTTCTTGTTAATACAACTAATAAGAGTTCTTTAATTACAATGATCGTCTTAGTTTACAAAAAAAAAAAAATTACAATGATCGTTAAAATCTAAAAAAGGAAATAAAGCATTTCATGGGGTCAGGGTTTCG
>NW_013624269.1:0-677 GCF_000695525.1 Brassica oleracea var. oleracea
TCGGATACTAGATAAATTATTTACACATGGTTTATGTTAAATACCAACCAGCCTTGAAACTGATTCGTTGAAATTCATGCTTGAAATATATATTCTAGTATTGCTAAAATCAGCCTTGAAACTGATTGAGTGATTAATAAATCTTTTTAGTAGTCTTGCTAAAATCCATTGATTGTTAAACCCTAATTGCATGATTAATTGATTCCGTTTTTGCTCTGAATCCGTTTTTGATAGTCTTGATAAACCATAATATTATGAGCACATAGAAATAGTATTGCTGAGACTTACTAGAAATTGACTGATTAATTAAATGTCTTTAAGATTGATAGTCTCATTGTCCGAATTGATTATTTTTAAGAGTAATGCCGCATGAAAATTATACCTAAATATTGAGTGATATATGATTATGATATATGATTTGAGATAACGAAAATCAACCTGGATTTTGTTGCCCTAAATCTCTCTGGAGATAATTATTTACGGTGGGCATTGGATACAAAGATTATTCTAAAGTCAAAAAGACTTGGTGAATGTATTATAGAAGGCAATAATGCCAATGAGAAAGATTGATACATGGCAATATTAATTATTAGCCACCATCTTATTAACGAGTCTCAAAGATCAGTATCAGACTATAGAGAATCCTCTAGACCTTTGGACAGAGTTAAAAAAATCGA
>NW_013624270.1:0-677 GCF_000695525.1 Brassica oleracea var. oleracea
TAGGGTAATAGATCAAAAATCCTAATTGAGTAAATCGAAGCTCTAAACGATACCTGAAACCCTAAATCATGTTCCTACATGATTAAAACCCCAAATCGGTTTTTACAAGTTAAAATCTGATAAACCCTAACCCTATATCTATAAACCCTAAATAATATAAGTATCATAATTAACTATATTATAATTATCAAATCACATTAAAACCCTAATCAAATATTTTGAAATCAAAACTGTTTTCGGTTTTGATCATTGAGGTTTTAAATCTGATTGAATCTGATGCTATGTTGCTAGAATTGTTTGACCGTTAAATTGATAGATTTATTTTCTCATCCTGCTTGGTTAATTGTTCATCTGATTTAAAATTGTTTAAACCGACCAGCCTGTTAAAATATTGATTGAATCCGATAGGTTGCTAACTTGCTTTGCTTATATAATCCGATAGGTTGATTGATTGATTGAGGTTTACTTGTTTAAAATCCGAATGATCTGATTGCATGATTCTTGAGGTTTAATATCATCTGCTAGGATTGATAGTTTTGTAATCTGATCTGTTTTAAATAGAAACCCTAAATAATCCGTATGATAGGTTATATTGATCTCATTTGGATGTCTTTGAGAATTGAGAATCCTTATGCTAGGTTGATAGATTCATGATAAAATCTAATGTCTTGAGGTTT
>NW_013624271.1:0-676 GCF_000695525.1 Brassica oleracea var. oleracea
CTCGGGTTCTCAACTCCTCCACATTTCATTACCTCAAGCCCATCAGGGGTTCTTCGACTCCCTGAAACTTCTGTGGCAGACGGACCCTCACCTTTCCAAACTGATCATGGAATTGAAGACCAACAAGCTGTCTCATCCTCAATACACATATGCTAACAATGAATTGAGAAGAAAAGGAAAGCTAGTAGTTGGCAACAACGTGGAGATCAAAACTCACATTTTCAAGTGGTTACACGACTCTGCAGTGGGAGGACACTCAGGTAGAGATGCTACACTCCACAGAATCAAATCGCTCTTCTTTTGGCCGAAAATGTCTCTGGAAGTTCAGAATTATGTGAGGAATTGCAGCGTGTGTCAGAAAAACAAATATGAGAATGTGGCAAAGCCTGGTTTGTTGCATCCGCTACCAGTTCCGCAAGGTGTTTGGGAATTAATCAGCATGGACTTCATTGAAGGACTCCCTCCATCTTCTGGGAAGCATTGCATTCTCGTGGTCATCGACAGGCTCAGTAAGAATGCACACTTCATTGCTTTATCTCACCCCTACACTGCTATTGAAGTTGCGCAAGCCTACTTAGACAACATCTTCAAGCTACATGGCCTTCCAAAGGACATTGTCAGTGACAGAGACCCCACTTTCTTAAGTGAGGTATGGAAGGAATTATTCAGAGTCCAC
>NW_013624272.1:0-676 GCF_000695525.1 Brassica oleracea var. oleracea
TATCCTGACACAGCCGCTACTCATCACATCACGAGCTCTACTCAACACTTACAGAGTGCTCAGCCATACTCTGGCACTGACGCTGTGATTGTAGGCAACAGCGACTTCCTACCAATCACACATGTTGGATCCATTGCTCTTCCGACTCTGTCAGGTACTGTACCGCTCAATGATGTGTTAGTATGTCCTTCAATCACAAAATCTTTGCTCTCAGTCTCCAAATTAACTGATGATTATCCATGTGAATTCACTTTTGATTCATGAACTGTGGTAATTAAAGACAAACAGAGCAGGCAGCTTCTCACTCGAGGAAGCAAACATGAGGGCTTGTATCGGTTAGAGAATCCTCAATTTCTTGCGTTCTACTCATCAAGACAGCAGAGTGCAACAGATGTGGTTTGGCACAAGAGACTGGGGCATCCTCATCAGCAAGTTCTACAGTTTCTATCTACAACTAAAGCTATTTCAGTCAATAAAGTCTTGAAGACTATGTGTGAGTCATGTCAGTTAGGAAAGACTAGCAAGCTTCCCTTTTCTAGTTCAGTTTTTGAGTCTAAAAGACCACTTGAAAGGATTCATTGTGATGTATGGGGTCCTGCTCCTGTAACCTCTGTTCAAGGTTTCAGATATTATGTCATATTTATTGACAATTTTTCTCGGTTTGCTTGGTTCTATC
>NW_013624273.1:0-676 GCF_000695525.1 Brassica oleracea var. oleracea
GAGAACATCTTCAATGGAACCTTCTTAACATGAACCCACATTGGTATAGATTGAGTCGGTGGTTTTTCCTTTTCTACCACCGGAGACCACTTAGTCATTACCACCGGAACCCCCGCTAAATTCCACATTCCTCTTCTCAAAATTTTGTTTTTATCTGCCTGATTCAGTATTCTGAACTTCATCGTTGTTGCATTGACCTCAAACACATCAATCTTCTGATTCTTATCATTCAACGTCCAGATCTTGTTCACAATCGAATGCACCTTTGCAATGTGAGGAGCGGTATCGAGAAATTTTCCAATTAGGAAATCATCCCACAGTGGAGCAACATCCTTCGTGATCTCTTCTGGTACCATTATCGAGCCTATTCCATCCTTCATTTCAATCTCAACCTCGTATTTCTTCAAAGATTTCTGACCTTGAACCACACCAGCATACGGATCCTTTAGATTTGATCAGAACCTGAGCTTGTTCCTCCATCATCACTTTCTGATTCAAAGCCTTTAGAGATAGATCTGATGATCCAACCATCTCAGAATCCTTAATCCCCAAACTCTTCGTCACATCCAAAACCTCTGTAAATTCTCCACCGTTCTTCACTAATCGATCAGATCCTTGCGCCTCCCCCAGAGATGAACCTACTTTCGTCGGAGAAAGAGGTAGATCCGGCGGATCC
>NW_013624274.1:0-676 GCF_000695525.1 Brassica oleracea var. oleracea
TTAGAAGTTAACACGTAACAAAAAAGATATTAACACTAATACAATTACGGTAACAAGATACAATGAAATTAATTTCCTCGGGATCAAGAGCAACTAGAATACCTAAGAATAATCAAAGGTTACTTACCGCTCAATCAGTTTGTCTTCTTCGTTTCACACTGGTTGAAGATTTCAAAGGGTCTGTCATCTTCCTTTCGTACACATTAAGATTTCAAAGAGGATGTCTTAACCGTTTCACACCGATTAACGAAGCTTTGGTCTTTGTAAAAGAGCTCGTGCGCCGGAGGTGTGGTGGATTCGCTTGAAGCTATGTCGGAGGAACACATTTGAAATTCGAACTCTCAGTTTTACGGCGTAGAGGAGGTGACAAAAAATTGATAAAAGTTAATGATAGAGAATAAGATGGAGAGAAATTGATGTCCATGTCTATGTAATCGTTGTTGCAATCAGAGAAAGAATTAAAGGTGAGAAGAAGATGACAGAGAAAAGATGAATAATTATTAGGTGTGTTGAAAAGGGTTGAGTACTGACACACGTATATTATCTAGGATATCATAGGTTATTAAGTTTATAGGGGTAATAGTGGAATATTAAAAATATAACAGTATCGTGACCAGTGTTTGTGTATTTAGCTAATTTCATTTTGATCCGTGTGTATACCAGCTAATTTCTCAAA
>NW_013624275.1:0-676 GCF_000695525.1 Brassica oleracea var. oleracea
CAGCAATAAAATCTAAAGCCACAACAAAAAGTTTACAGATTTTTTTCGCAAAAATTTTAAAGCTACAGTCATTACCAATCAGACCTAACTAAAACAAATATCTGGAGGTTTAAGAATCATTTCTATGTTCATGCTTCTCAACATATAATCATTTATTGCTAAGAATATCTAGATACACCAGACATCTAAAATAGTTTATGTAAATGCAAGAATTATATCAAGAAGTATAACACAAAAGTACAGTATAAATTATCTCTACAAAATATGTATATTTATTAGGTTTTTTTTAAAGCAAATTTACAAATATCTTTTTAAATAGAAGAACCAACAAAATCAAGATCAACTTGATTTGTTACACTAGTTTCACACGTCCTAAGCTCAAATACAAAACGTTAGAACTCCTAGTCTTAGAATTGACTTATTACACTAGTTTCACGAGTCCTAAGATCAAATACAAGAACGAAGCATCTCCTATTTATAAGAAAAAAGGGAAAAAACCCTACTATTTCCTACATGGCCTTTTGGGTTAAAATGTTCCAAAATATCTAAAACTTAAAAATGTTTCGGAATTGTCCAAAATACCTGAAAATATCCCAAAAAACCCAAATTAGATATATCCAAAATAGCAAAAAAAAAATACTTAAAACACTAGAAGAACCCAAAATACCAACCAGTT
>NW_013624276.1:0-676 GCF_000695525.1 Brassica oleracea var. oleracea
AATGGAACAAAAATCGTATGATTCTTTATTTCGTTTATGTTTGCTCCAAACCTAACTCTTTGAAACTTAACATTAATTATGTTTTTATTTGGTTAATTTTTCGGCAGAAAAATCGGTGGTGAGAGTTTGAGAAATCGAGATGTTGTAAATGAGGACAGACTCAGTGCATTACCTGACGATTTGATTCTGCGGATATTATCTCCACTTCGAATAGAATATGTGATATACACGAGCTTTTTGTCTAAACGTTGGAGATATCTTTGGAAGATGGTACCAAATCTCTGTTGGACCAACTTTTAATTGGAAAGTGGTGAAAAGAAATAGGTCTATGGGCCTGTGTAATTAGAAGCCTAATGGCTTAGTAAACGAAGAAATGAGAACTTGTCCTACGTCGTGTGTGACAAGAGAAAGAGAGATGTATATATATGCATTTATGCTATCATGGGTTAACCAGCTTCAGAGAAGAGAAGGTTCCCCGCGCGCCGCTGCGTCCGGCCGGCTCGGCTCGGCGTAAACGTGGGCGTGGGCTTGGGCTTGGGTTTGGGCTTGGGTTTGGGTTTGGGTCTCCGGCCAAATAAAACTATTTTTTTAGGACCAAGTTAAGATCAAAGTTTTGCCATTTAATTCCAGAAAAACGGCATGCATTTTATTTTAAACAACACGTAGTTCGTTTAAA
>NW_013624277.1:0-676 GCF_000695525.1 Brassica oleracea var. oleracea
AGGAGAGGAAGAGGACCAACCAGATTGAGTAGAGTTGCTAAAAATCCTGAGGATAAGATCGACATTGAATTTAACACTCTCGGTGAGCATATTGGAGATGGCTCAGTGCTACTTTCATCCTTTCTGGGTATTCTTGTGAGAGAGCATGTACCAGTGTTACTCGAAGACTGGAGGCAACTCGATGAACTTACAAGAGACACAATGTGGGAGGAAATTCAGGTATTATTTAATGTTTATACAAGTAACCAGTAGCATGACATGGCAATGATAAGTGATAATTTCTGATTTTTTTGTAGGCAAGGTTCAACTTGAAAGAACAATGGCAAAAGGATGCTATTATAAAACAAATGGGTGGTCTCTTCAGGGCATCAAAATCACGGCTGGTGGCCAATATCCGTGCTATAAGTAGCAGGGAAAAAATTATTAACTTAAAACCAAGCAATATTCCCTCTTTGGCAACTTGGCTAAATTGGGTGAAGAGCAAGAAAGGAGAAGATTTTGAGGTTGCTTATGTATACATATTTTCTCTAATGTTATGTGTGTGTATAGAGACAACGAAGCCTAATCTTTGGTTTTCTTTTGAAGAAAACAAGTGCCCACTTCAGGGAATTGCGTAGGAGTCAGATCCCGCACACTACAGGACGCAGAGGAATGGTTCGTCTAACTCATAAAATGG
>NW_013624278.1:0-676 GCF_000695525.1 Brassica oleracea var. oleracea
TATTAAGCACTGTTTTTTGCATTTGTATATAGCTGGAGTGTGTTTCAGAAAAAAATATGTAGCTGGAGTTTCTATATAATGTGCATATGATACTAAGAATGTTGTTATAACTTAGGGTAATATTTTGATTTGTTTAAGGAGTATGACTAATGTGTATTTTTTGGGATTCATGTTGCATTCAGATGGTTTACACAGTCTTCCGGGGGTACTTTAACTTATTTAGCTATGGTTTTGCTTAGGTTGTAATTTTTTTTGACAAACATAATGAGAAAAAATTGCAATAGTAGTTGAAGGTGAAAACAGAAGCAAAAGCTCAATAAAGAAAAAATAGAAGCAAAAGTTCTAGGGAAAACTGAAGCAATAGCCACTAGTAAAAATCTTCCGCATAGCCACGGTAGTGCCGCCAGTGTAAAGTCGTGGCTTATTTGAAAAAGTCATTGTTTAGCCACGATTAGCCACGGTTAGCCACAATTTTTTAAAAAGCCACAATTATTCTTTTCTAGCCACGATTCAGTCACTAAATAATCATGGTTATTTTAGTAGCCACGATTTAGCTACGAAATAACAGTGGCTAATCGTTAGCCACGACTCAACCACTTTATTTTTGTGGCTATTTAGTTTTTCTATATCCTAAACCCTAAACTTCAAAATTAAATTATATATCCTAGATACTAAA
>NW_013624279.1:0-676 GCF_000695525.1 Brassica oleracea var. oleracea
CTTGAATAGGTCAGACAGAGAAGGTAAGACTCCCGTCTTCTCGAACTGCAAAAAAAAATTTAAATTAAATATTATAAATTATATTAATTTATATATTTTAAAATATATATTTAAAACAAAACTTACAGCTTCTAGACGGACTCCTGCATGAGGTTTTTGTCCGGTTCTGTGAAGCATGGGCAAATGACCATCTTTATCCTTCGTCCTTCGAGAAGCCGAGCACGAATTGGCCTTTTTGATCGAAGAGGGGTGCTCCCAATAAGCGATGAGCTCAGTGGGCTTTCCTTCATACCCGTAGATCTTCCACTTGTCCTTCCAATCAGAGACTGTGTTGCAGAGGCGTATCTTTGCCTTTGCAATGAATTCTGCCTTCACCCTCTCGGTGATTCCCAAAGACCAATGCCAATTTTGCTGAAACATAAATTTTTTAAAAAAATTACAATTAATAATAAATATTAAAAATATATATATATATATTTAAAAGTGAAAATTTAATTAAATTTAAAAATCTTACCGCAAAACATTTAAACCACGTGATCTTAACGTGATTTGGTGTCTTGCTCCAGTTCGGGTATGCCCCGTCGTAGTAACCCTTAATCGCCGCCAAAACGCTCCGGCTAACACGTTTATTAGCCCCAAACCTGAAAAAAATACACTTTAACCGTTAGAAAATAAA
>NW_013624280.1:0-676 GCF_000695525.1 Brassica oleracea var. oleracea
TCATCACTTCTGAAGCTTCATAGAACTCTTCTTAAGATCTTCAAGAGTTTGCCCTATATGTACAAGCTCCATTCTTCTCTTCAGTTCAACAATTCCATCTACTTATCACCAGCGTGTCAAGTTCCCCGGTACAGACGGAAAAATCAAAACATTGCGAGGGGATCAAAAAGCCGCTAGGGAACTCCTAATCGCCACAGTTAAGCTCAAACAATCGTCTCTATCAGTTAACTCAGTTTCTCCTCCAACCTATAAAGTCTGCTCCCAGGAAGGCGAAGTTCTCGAGTTACCTATTGACGATACCGATCCAAGCCGGACTGCAAGGATTGGTGCGTATCTGTCTGAAGATATGCAGCAGTCAGTTCTCAACTTTCTCAAGACGAATGTGTCCACATTCGCGTGGTCCATGTCAGACATGAAAGGAATTGATCCGGATATAACAACTCACGAACTAAACGTCGACCCGACACTCAAGCCTATCCGGCAGAAGCGACGCAAGCTCGGTCCCGACAGGTCAAAGGCTGTAAAAGAAGAGGTCGACCGGTTACTCGGCGCTGGCTCAATTGCTGAGGTGCGATACCCTGAGTGGTTAACAAATCCACTAGTCGTTAAGAAGAAGAACGGGAAGTGGTGCGTCTGCGTCGACTTCACTGACTTAAATAAAGCCTGCCCAAAGGAC
>NW_013624281.1:0-676 GCF_000695525.1 Brassica oleracea var. oleracea
AATCACGAGGAAGTTGAATAAATCTCAAAGGAGTTAGCATGAAGAAGCTATCACACTTTCAAATGTTGCGATCCAAGTTTTCCATTTCGGGAATATGACAACTTATCGTCATTCTAATCAAACCAGGATGAACAACGATGTAAGAAGTTGCATTTGGACACATAAAGTAGTGTAGAATCACTAGGAAGTTAAATAAATCTGATAGAAGTTAGGACGAGGAAGCTATCCCACTTCCAAATCAAGTGATCCAATTTCCATTTCGGGAATATGACAACTTCTTCGTCAATCTAATCAAACCAAGATGAAACGTGATGTAAGAAGCTGTATTTAGACACATAAAGTAGTGGAGAATAACTAGGAAGTTGAATAAATCTCATAGGGAGTTAGGATGAAGAAGCTATCCCAGTTTCAAATCAGGTGATTCCAGTTTTCAAGTTTGGGAATATGACAACTTCTTCGTCATTCTAATCAAACCAGGATGAACAGCGATGTAAGAAGCTGTATTTGGACAAATAAAGTAGTGGAGAATCACTACGAAGTTGAATAAATCTCATAGGAGTTACGATGAAGAAGCTACCCCACTTTCAAATCATGTGATTCCAGTTTTCAAGTTTGGGAATATGACATTATAATCAAACCAGGATGAACCGCGATGTAAGAAGCTGTACTTGGACAC
>NW_013624282.1:0-676 GCF_000695525.1 Brassica oleracea var. oleracea
TGTCACAGAGCATGAGTCAGAACAAGTTAAGGGTGCAATCGATTGTATAGGACTGATAATTACACGGCACTTCACTGTCAAGGATAAGTCTACCTCTCTGAAACAAGATCTCCATGTTTTCAACATAGACAAGGCTGTGGAACTGACCCATAAGTTATATGATATTGTGGAATATTAAAGCAAAATATATGGCTCACTGATTGCTTCAATTGGCCAATACACCATGGAGACTGAGCATTCAAAAATGAGGTTCTTGATATTTACATAATTGATCACTTAAAAGAGAGAGACTAATGTTTGGTTATTTTTTATTTCAGTGTGCATACACCATGGAGACTGCAACAAGTACTGTTGTATATCATAGAAAACTACGGCAACCCTCCTATATATATATCACATATAGTATTTTCTCTCTCTTTACTTCAGTTTGTTTCATGTCTGTAGTAGCTCTATCTCCGGTAAATAATTCTTTGTTTACAGGTCAGACGACTCCTCAAAGCTTATCACTTGAGGACAGTAGGAAAAATAAGTATCTGAGCTCACACACTGAAGCAATGCTTCATTCACTCGGGTAATTCTACAATAGTACGTAGCACACAAGTTTTATGAATGTGTTAGACTCTAAGATTCAATATCCCAAAGCATGAAAGGATCAAACTTAAAAAGGTATTTCTAG
>NW_013624283.1:0-676 GCF_000695525.1 Brassica oleracea var. oleracea
AAACGAATACCTATCATTTGACCTTTCAAAATATTCTTCAGCTAGAGAGGTTTTACCAATCCCCGGCATCCCGACAATTCCAACAATTTGAGTTTGGTCGCAATTAAAATCTATCATTTCTTGCAGTTGCTTTATGCGTGTTGGAACTCGTTTTTGACAAAGTGGTGTGGACCAATCTTCCGATGGGTTTTTCGACGGAGACGTCTGTCGGAAGGGCACATTGTGTGTGTTTGGTTCTAGAGCTAGGACTTTTTTGACCGAGGCAAGGATCTCTTGAATGAGCAACATCTCGTTCCTACAATACAGGTGAGATAAACTAAAATTAGATTCTAGGATAAAAAACAAGATTAGATGATGAAAAAAAAACAGTAATTCTTGTTTTTTTTAATACCTATAGTTCTTCAAAAGCAAGCCAATATTGCCTGCCGCAGACTTTAAAGCCTTGGTCCAAATGGGCAGAGAAGATGGATTATGTTGACTTTCTACATATACCTTACAGCCAAAACTTCCGTATGGACTTCCTACATCCTTTGGGGTCACGTTAAAGAAGATTGGGATGACTCTAAGGTTTCCTTGTTCCGCTTGTTTCATTACCTCAGCAAGCTCGTTCAGACACCACTTTGACTCAGCGTACTGGCTTGAAAAGATTGGTAATGCGATTTGTGATTGCTGGATT
>NW_013624284.1:0-676 GCF_000695525.1 Brassica oleracea var. oleracea
AGAAGGAAATGATAGAGAGAAAGAGAAAGAACTTTTCAAGAAAAACCCCTCTATGAGAATGAGTAAGTGTGAAGATTGTGAAGAAATTACCTCTCTTCTTATAGGCATGAGAAATTACTATTTACTTGCGGATTTCTGGACACGAACTTCGCCCAAATACACCAATCTCGTCCAAACTCGCCATACCGCGCATTGGGATCTCGCTAGAAATCCACGCTCCCAACGAGCTGGGGGGCTAACTGTTGGGGTCGAAAATGGTTACGACAAAGTTAACGTCCAAATCTTCTAAGAAGAAAAACGTAGAAACCTTCTTCGACAAATACTTTTTCGAAATAGATTCTTCTTTACGAAAAGCTTTGCGGAAGAAACGCGAGTCATCGGACAAAGAGCTCGAAAAGGATCGTTACGCAGCGACCGAACACGTGCTCCACTCGGTCGCTATGTAGCGACCGAGTTCGAGCCAACGCTCGGTCACTACGTAGCGACCGAACGTCCATTCTGCTCGGTCACTACGTAGCGACCGAACGTCCATTCTGCTCGGTCATTACGTAGCGACCGAGCTCGAGTTAAAACTCGGTCGCTATGTAGCGACCGAGCTCGAGCCATAGCGAATGAGCTCGAACCAAAGTTCGGTCGCTACTTAGCGACCGAGCTCTTCCGAAACGTCGATACGACA
>NW_013624285.1:0-676 GCF_000695525.1 Brassica oleracea var. oleracea
CAGCACGATAGCCTCTGAACCCTGAGACCAAAAACCGAAACCCAAAAAGTCTAAGCCGGCGATCCAAAACCAAAACTCAAAACCTAATCTTGTCCCTTGTTCATCAAGAACCCAGAAGATCAATCCTAGCTCCTCAGATCACGTTCCAGACCGAGAAGAACCGCAGAACAGCTCGCGATCAAACCCGAACCCTGCGACCAGCCCGAGACGATCCGATACCCGTCCAGCTCGCAGCCGAGACACCTCCAGCCGCGATCGACTCCATCCGCGACCCGATAGAAGGCAGCAGACGTCCGATCATCTCAACTTGAAATTCCATCCATTCTCTGGTGGTCCGGTTCATAATCCCCTACAAAACTAAGGTATAAACACAATCTGAGAACCTAGAACAGTAAGAACCCTAATTCCATCATTATGGAAACAATGTCTTGATGAAACTTTAAAAGAAACCATGAGATTAAAATCGACAAGCCTTAGAACTAGAAACATGAATTGATTCCAATTAGAACCTGGCTGTATGTTGATTGATCGAATCTGAAATTGACAAACCCTAATCAAGGAATCGAAAACCCTAAACCGTAAAAGAACCTAGTGGCCGATTTCATAATTGATCTTGCTTGTTTTGTTTCCTGATTTGAATTGAGGTTTAGGATTGTTTAGATTGCTTGAATCAATC
>NW_013624286.1:0-676 GCF_000695525.1 Brassica oleracea var. oleracea
AGTTTAATACTAATGATGATGAATAAGTAAGGATTTTTGCTGATTAAATCCGCTAAATATTGTAGGCGGTGCAGGAGAATTATAACACTAGCAAGTTTTTTGTTTACGCTGCTGAGATAGCTGCTCCATGTCCTTTCCAACCCAAGTAAATGAATTTAATTTTTTTCTTTTTAAAGCTAAATTATTGATGTAGTTGTGACCCTTGTGCCATAACAAAATATAGTAACGCTATCACTATTCTTTTTGTTAATTAGGTACAAGCTTGCAGACCTTGCCGAGAAACTTTGGTAAGTGATCTTTTTAACTATTTCACTTTTTGTGTTCACATTGGTTGAATTTTTTTTTTGTGTGGTATTATGTGTTTTTTTATAATCAAGGTACGAAGATAGCCTTCGCCAAAAAAGCCTTTGTGGTCAGAAGCTCAAACCCATTCTGAATGAAAACAAGGTGATGGAATATGATAAGAAGATTATTCTAGATGAAGCTACCGATTTTGTTTTTACCTACTTCTTCTTTGTATTATCTTCAATATATATCATGTCATTGCTTAGAACTAATAGAAATGTTAACGTTCCAATCACATTCAGGAAGCTGCCGTACCAGTAAGGACTCTGTTTATTGCCTCTTTATCTCGCCATTCAACTGAAATATCAGATATGTAAGTAGAACCTTTTAA
>NW_013624287.1:0-676 GCF_000695525.1 Brassica oleracea var. oleracea
ACGCTAGGATCCTACGATGCATGATCCTAACGGGCTGGGGGGCTAACCGTTGGGGTCAAAAACGGTTACGACGGAATTACCATCCGAAAATCCCAGGAGATCGTATTTCCGAAAGAGATAGTAAAAAGAAGGATACAGCTTTCGTAAAATATAACCAATACGAAGTTTTTACGAAGAAGTATCCTTGAAGATTCAAACCAAACAAACCAGGCTCGATCGTTGCGTAATTACTGCGCATACACGCCGTCCGATCGCTACGTAGCAACCAAGTCCGGTCCGATATCGGCCGCTGCATAGCGACCGAACGTCCGACCCACTCGGTCGCTACGTAGCGACCAAGCTCGAGCCAAAGCTCTGTCGCTACTTAGCGACTGAGCTCTAACCAAAGCTCGGTCGCTACGTAGCGTTCGAGCTCAGCCAAGCTCGGTCGCTACGTAGCGACCGAGCTCGAGCCAAAGCTCGGTCGCAACGTAGCGACCGAGCTCGAGCCAAAGCTCTGTCGCTACTTAGCGACTGAGCTCTAACCAAAGCTCGGTCGCTACGTAGCGTTCGAGCTCAGCCAAGCTCGGTCGTTACGTAGTGACCGAGCGCTCGTCCCGCTCGGTCGCTACGTAGCGACCGAGCATTCATCCCGTTCGGTCGCTACGTAGCGATCGGGCTCGAGCCAAAGTTCGGT